>NW_022279584.1:0-154364 GCF_000004075.3 Cucumis sativus | reverse complement strand
CAGCTTAACTCTCCTACATGCTACGGGTTATTATGGCTTCGACCAAAGAGTGAAAAGTTCTCTACGCTAGTTTTGATCACGAAGGAACCCGATGCATTTTTGCCTAACCGACTTAACTCTCGTACTTTCTATGGGGTATTGTGGCTTTAGCCGAGAGTGAAGAGTTCCCGATAAAAGTTCTGATTCGGAAGGAACCTGACACACTTTGAGCTTTTCGGCTTAACTCTCCTACATTTTACGGGCTACTGTAGGTTCAGCCGAGAGTGAAGAGTTCACGAACAAGTTCTGATTCTAAAAGAACCCGATTCATTTTAATCAAACCAGCTTAACTCTTTTACTTTCTACGGGCTACTGTGGCTTCGGCCGAGAGTGAAGAGTTCCTCACACAAGTTCTAATCCCAAAGCAACTCGACGCATTCTAACCTAATCGGGTTAACTCTCCTACTTTCTACATGTTATTGTTGCTTCAACCATAAGTGAAGATTTCATTATGAAAGTTTTGATCCGGACGGAACCCTACGCACTCTGAGCTATCCGACTTAATTCTCCTACATTCTACAGGCTATTGTTGCTTGGTCGAGAGTGAAGAGTTCACCAACAAGTTCTGATCACGAAGGAACCAGACGCATTCTAACCTGATCGGCTTAACTCTCTTACTTTTTATGGGCTATTGTGGCTTCGGCCGTGAGTGAAGAGTTCCGGACACAAGTTCTGATCTCAAAGGAACTCTATACATTCTGACCTAATATGCTTAACTCTTCTACTTTTTATGGGCTATTGTTGCTTCGACCATGAGTGAAGATTTTCCTACGCAAGTTCTAATATCGAAAGAACCGAATGCATTTTGACCGAACTAGCTTAACTCTTCTACTTCCAACGACCTATTGTTGCCTCGACCAAGAGTTAAGAGTTCTATATGCAAGTTCTTATTCTGAAGGAACCCGATGCATTCTGACCCAACCGTCTTAACTCCCCTACTTTCTACGGGCTATTGTGGCTTCGACAAAGAGTGAAGAGTTCTCTAAGCAAGTTCTGATCCTAAAGGAACCCGACGCATTCTGACCTAACCGATTTAACTCTCCTACTTTCTACGGGCTATTGTGGGTTTAGTCGAGAGTGAAGAGTTGTTGATGAAAGTACTGATCTCGAGGGAACTAGATGCATTTTAACCTATTCGGCTTAACTCTCCTACTTTCTATGGTCTATTGTGGCTTCAACCGAGGGTGAAAAGTTCCCAACACAAGTTCTGATCTGGAAGGAACCCGACGCATTTTAACCTATTTTGCTTAGCTCTCATACTTTCTATGGCTATTGTGGCTTCAGCTAAGAGGGAAAAGTTCCTGACACAAGTTATGATACCAAAGGAACTCGATGCATTCTAACCTAACCAGCTTAACTCTATTACTTTCTACGAGCTATTATTGCTTTGACCATGAGTGAAGATTTTCCTATGCAAGTTCTGATATCGAAAGAACCAAATGCATTCTGACCCAACTGGCTTAACTTTTCTACTTCCAACGGGCTATTGTTGCTTCGGCCAATAGTAAAGAGTTCCCTACGAAAATTCTGATTTCAAAGGAACTCGATGCATTCTGACCTAACCGTCTTAATTCTCTTACTTTCTACAGGCTATTTTTGCTTCCACCAAGAGTTAAGGGTTCCCTACGAAAGTATTGGTCTCGATGGAACCCAATGAATTATGATTTAACCACTTTAACTCTCATACTTTCTATAGTATTGCTTCGGCCAAGAGGGAAGAGTTCCCTATGCAAATTCTGATATTGAAGGAACCTGACACATTTTGACCTAACCAGCTTAACTCTCCTACTTTCTACAAGTTATTGTTGCTTCGGCCAAGAAAGCATTCCCTACGCAAATTTTGATTCTGAAGGAACCCGACGCATTCCGACCTAACCGGCTTAACTCTCAACCTTTTTATGGGCTATTGTTGCTTCGACCAAGAGTTAAGAGTTCCTTATGCAAGTTCTAATATCGAAGGAACCAAATGCATTTTGACCTAACTGGCTTAACTCTCCTACTTTCTACAGGCTATTGTGGCTTTAGCCGAGAGTGAAGAGTTCCATGAAATTTCTGGTCAGGAAGGAACCCGATGCATTTTAACATATTCGGCTTAACTCTCCTACTTACTATGGGCTATTGTGGCTTCAACTGAGAGTGAAGAGTTCCCGACACAAGTTCTGATCCTAAAGGAACTTGATGCAGTCTGACCTATCCGAGTTAATTCTCCTACCTCCTACGGGCTATTGTTGCTTCGACCATAAGTGAAGATTTCCCTACGCAAGTTCTTATATCGAAAGATCTAAACGCATTCTCACCTAACTGGCTTAACTCTTTTACTTCCAACGGGTTATTGAAGCTTCAGCCAAGAGTGAAGAGTTCCCTACGAAAATTTTGATCCTGAAGGAAATCGACGCATTTCTGACCTAATTGGCTTAACTATCCGACTTTGTACAGGCTCTTTTTGCTTCAGCCAAGAGTTAAGGGTTCCTTACGCAAGTATGGATCCCGAAGGAACCCGACACATTCTGATCTAACCGCTTTAACTCTCCTACTTTCTATATGAAATTATTTCTTTGGCCAGGAGGGAAGAGTTCCCTACGAAAATTTTGATACGAAGTGAACCCGACGCATTCCGACCTAACCAGCTTAACTCTCCTACTTTCTACGGGCTATTGTTGCTTCAGCCAAAAGTGAAGAGTTCCCTAAGCAAATTTTGATTCCGAAGAAACCGATGCATACCGACCTAACCGGCTTAACTCCCCGACTTTCTATGCGTTATTGTTGCTTTGACTAAGAGTTAAGAGTTTCCTACGCAAGTTCTGATTCTCGAGGAACCCGATGCATTCTAACATAAATGGCTTAACTCCCGTACTTTCTACGGGCTATTGTGGCTTCGGCCGAGAGTGAAGAGTTGTCGAAGAAGTTATGATCCCAAAGAACCCGATGCATTTTAACCTAACCGGCTTAATTCTCCTACTTTCTACGAGCTATTGTGGCTTCAATCGAGAGTCAAGAGTTCCCGACACAAGTTCTGATCCCAAAGATTTCCTTGTGCAAGTTCGGATATCTAAAGAACCAAACATGCATTCTGACCTAACTGGCTTAACTCTTCTACTTTCAACCGGCCATTGTTGCTTCGACCAAGAGTGAAGAGTTCCCTACGAAAATTTTGAACCCGAAGGAACTCGACACATTCTAAACTAATTGGCTTAACTCTTCGACTTTCTACGGGCTATTTTTGCTTCCACCAAGAGTTAAGAGTTCCCTACGCAAGTATTGATCCCGAAGGAACCCATCGCATTATGATTTAATCGCTTCAACTCACCTTCTTTCTACAGGAAATTGTTGCTTTCACCAAGAGTGAAGAGTTCCCTACGCAAATACTAATACAGAAGGAACCCGACGCATTTCGACCTGACCAACTTATCTTTCCTACTTTCTACAAGTTATTGTGGCTTCGGTCGAGAGTGAAGAGTTTCCTACAAAAGTTTGATCCTGAAAGAACCCAATGCATTATGACTTAATAGGCTTACCTCTCCTACTTTCTACCAGCTATTGTAGCTTCGACCGTGAGTGAAGAGTTCTGATGCAAGTTTTGATCCCAAACGAACCCGACGCATTCTAACCTAACAAGCTTAACTCTCCTACTTTCTACGGGCTATTGTAGCTTCAGGCAAGAGTGAAAAGTTCTCTACACAAGTTCTCTACTTTCTATGGGCTTTTTATTATAAGTGTAAAGAAATAGGTGTATGAATTGGATTGATGAACTTTTTTGAATTTTTTTTAAGCTTAAAAGGATATTTATGGAACTTTCAATAATTCATCAATATTTTTTAAACAGAACTTTTCAATAGTTGATGATTATTTTTTAAACAAAACTTTAGCGACTTTCATCTAAAACCAAAGACAATGGTATTTTTGAACCGTTTTCGAAAGTTTAAGGGCATCTTTCAACTTTTAAAAGGAGACATTTTTGACACAAACCACTAGGGGTATTCTAACACTGACAACACTAACAACACTAACAACCCAGACTACCCATCCCAAATTTCGAGTATTATTACAAATATGTTTTTTAACTTATGGATATGTTGAATTTTGATATTATGAAATTTTAGTAATTGATATGTGTGGTAAAAAAATTTAAGTGTTTAAGTTAATCAAGAATACACTCCGTTTACAAGGAGTACAAGGAGTCCAAGTAGATATTAGTTGTGTTTGAAAAATTATGAAAAAAAAGACCTATTTTAAAAAAAAGTACAATCAAGTGAAATGTTACATAAACTTCACAACATAGTTAATAAGATAACACAATATTACAAGATTTTGTTTACACGTATACATATATATACCTCATTTTTCCATCCTCTCAAAATACATCATGGAAAGAATAAAACAAACACAAAATCAATAACATGAGGCAAACCACAGTTTGAACCATGCACAATGCTCTCTCTTTCTAGACTTTTAATGCACGGTCATTCTGTTTTCCGGCACTGGTTGTAAAGCAGTTCTCACTTTCACGCCACCTCCAACAACTTTTGTGTTGATGTTATTATTTTCCATCTTCTTATGGTTAAGTTGGAGTTTTTCCTTGAACAACTTCCTCAGCTGCCTTAGGCTAGTATTATCATTCTTCACCACTAACTGAATGAACTTTGCTTTGTTCTGTTCTTTTTCAGCTTCTTCTTCCTCAGCATCTGGGTTGTCCATTAGCAAACTAATGGTTTGTTCTTCAACGGGAGATTTGGCTTCTATTGTTGGCCTAGGGAATTGGTTTGCCAATGATTGAACTGCATTGTTGTTGGAGGATGTGATAGTGATTTCCACCAAAGCTTCCTCACATTGAACAATGGCATTTGGGATTTCTGGTTGTGAGTCGATAGCTTCGACACTTATGTCTTTAGGAAGAGTTTCTTCTTCCATTTTCCATTGGATCTTGACATCAACCAAATCATCAGAAACATTCTTGGGAACTCCTCCGTGGACTTATTGATAATTGTATCATCTTCTTCAGCTTGAACGGAACTTTTCTCCATTTTTGTTTCCTTCTTGTCTCCTTCAATGTCAGCATCTGATGCTACATTTCCGGTTGTGGGATCTGATCATTTTCATCTTGATCGTCTTTCACTTCCAAAGATTCTTCATCACTGCTCAAGGCATCATCTCCATCAACTTCAGTTTCTTCTTCCACATTTTCGTGGGGAAGAGACAGTTCTTCAGCAGAGTTATTCACGTGTGTTTTCTTCTTCAACATCTTCTTCAATTTTATGTTTCAATTCACAGGTAGACTCATTTTGTTGAGATTCAAATTCCATACCAAATTCTTCTGCAATGCTCGATTTGTGAACTTCAGTAACATCCAAGTCTTCAGTAGGCAGAGAAGATTTGTCAGATTCATTGATTTTCTCAGCAGAAATCTCCACAGAATCATCATCTTTCGAAACTTCATTTACTTTTTCATCTTCAGAGAAGCATTGCACATCCGAGTTAGCATGAGGTGCCTCTGTTTTAGAATCATCAACGCTCTTTGCACTAGTTACATTTTCATCAAAAGATTTTAACAGATCATCAAGAACCATTTCTGGTTCCTTCTCTGAGAGTGCAGTAAGTGTATTGTTAGCAATGTAGTAGGCATAAGGTAGGAACAGGATGCATTTTGTGTTTTATCCATCGAAGTTTTTGGTTTATGCAACAAAACCTTAGCTTGAATTACAACTTCATATCATTTTTCCTACTGCATTCAGGACATAATCAGAAGATACACTGAATGTTCTTGCATTGGGAAGAAGCATGCTGCTTTGGCTGGTTCTTTGGGTTCCTTCACATGGGAAAAGCCTTCACATTCAGAGTTTGAGCAATTAGCAAGGCTATTATTCTCCCATGACTCTGAAACTTATGTTATTTAGTTCACCATATTATCGTCGATAATGAACCAAATTTCATTTCTGAATTGCGATTTGACCAAGAATTTGAAAACAAAAATGCATATTGTTTTCTTTTTTATTCTTTTCTATTGCGTATCATTTTCTATTGGTCATTTGTTGTGCAATGTCTTCTTCTTAAGTCATTGGTTACTTTGTAAAGAGAAAAACAAAGTGATTTATTTCATCGTTCTACTCTTTCTACAACATTTCCGTACAAAAACAAGAACACTGCTAACAGGTAGATCAAACTTCGCTAAAATTCGTTTCCCTTCTTGGAAGATATTCGTCCATGCCTAAACCTGCAGCTGGAAACTGATTGTTCTCGATCATGTCCAGTGCTGAACCCCCAAATGGATTGGAAGGATCAAGGGTGAAGGTTTATTTTCTTCTTATCGTTGGTTAGAGTTTTTCTTTCGTTTTGTTCTGCTTTGAGTCAATTCCATTGTTTTTTAAGAATTTAAAGTTATGGGCGTGATGATCCTTTGTTAGGAACGTTTTGGCAAGACTGGAGACTGCTTATCTGAGTCGGAATCCCACTGCAAAATCATTTTGGAGCTTATTCGATCAGTTCATGTTGATACAAATTTCTCTTGATCGTAATGCATTTGGAACTTTTGGAGTATTTTTCTTCCTTCCATTTATTTTCAACTTTCAATTTCATTTTCAATTTCTGCGTATTTTTTATTCTTTCTTATGTATATTGTTTTCTAATGGTCATTTGTGGTGCAAATTCTTTCCTTTTAAGTCAATGGTTATTTTGTAAATAGAAAAACAAAGTGAACCATGTCATCGTTCTACTCTTTCTACAACATTTCCATAAAGAAGCAAGAAAACAATAGTCTTTTGTGATTTAACATTCTGCCATTCGTGACGATACCCTTAAATCTCCTCACAATCTCTTTGTTCTTCCAACAATCATTAAGAAAAATCCCTAGAAATCGAACTCCATGTCTTCCCTTTTCTCCCAACCGGCCATAATTTTTCTCACTCTCCAAACAAAATCGTTTCAACCTTATTTTACTTCACTACCCATTTCCAAAATTTTCATTTCCCTCGGAAATTCTTTGTCGATGTTGAAACCTGCAGCTGGGAATCGATTGTTCTCGATCTTGTCGAGTGCCGGTTCTAATGGATTGCAAGGATCAAGGGTTAAGGTTTATTTTTTAGTTGTCGTTGTTTAGAGTTGTTGTTCTGTTTTTTTCTGCTCTAATTTCATTGCATTGTTTTTGAAGAATTTAAAAGATATGGGTTGTGATGATCGTTGATAGGGAGCTGAATCCTTTGTTAGGAATGTTTTGGTGAGCATGGAGGCAGTTTATCTGAGTGGGAATCCCACTGCCCATCTTTTTTGGGGCTTGTTCGTTCGTTCATAATGATACAAAGAACTTTTTGGGTATTTTTCTTCCTTCCATTTTTTTTCTACTTCCAATTTCATTTCCAATTTCTTGATTGAGCATTCAATTTCAGGAAATGCACTGTATACTGTCAAAAGCAAATTTCAGTTGGCAAGTGGTTTGGAATATCAGAAAAAAGTAATGGTATAGTTTATAAGGTAATTTTGAGGTGATTTAAGAAAAATTGGTTGTTCGGCAATCAATTTTTCTACATTACCTCGACTCTACCTTAATAGAGGACATGTGTGTCTTCTAGTTTCACATTAGTTGGGTCTTTCTTTTCTATTGCATATTATTTTATGTTGGTGATTCGTTGTGCAATGTGTTTGTTTTAAGTCATTGGTTACTTTATAAAGAGAAATACAAAGTGAATTATTTCATCGTGTACTCTTTCTACAACATTTCCGTAAGTAAGCAAAAAACTGCAAACAGGGAGGTGAAACTTTCTTTAAAATTCAATTGGCCATTTCTTCATTTTTGATTTAATATTTGTGTCATGACCCTTAAATCTCCTCACAATCTCTTTGTTCTTCCAACAATCATTAAGAAAAATCCCTCGAATCTGAACCCCATGTCTTTTCTTTTCTCCTCACCAGCTAGAATTTTGCCCACTCTCCAAACAAAATCTTTTCAACCTTATTTTTCTTTACTACCCATTTCCAAAAATTTGATTTCCCTCCTCGAAAAATCTTCGTCCATGCAGAAACCTGCGGCTGGGAGCTGATTGTTCTCGATCAAGTCCAGTGCTGAACCCCCAAATGGATTGCAAGGATCAAAGGTTAAGGTTTATTTTTTTGTTATCGTTGGTTAGAGTTTTTGTCTTTTTTTTTCTGCTTTGAGTTAATTTCATTGTTTTTGAAGAATTTAAAGTTGTGGGTTGTGCTGATTCTTTCTTAGGAACGTTTTGGAAAACCTGGAGACTGCAAATCTGAGACGAAATTCTACTCAAAATCCGTTTTGGAGCTTGTTCTATCTGTTCATGGTGAATCAAGTCCGTTTTGTTCTGCTTGCACTTTCATTTTGAATTTTTGCATATTTTTTGTTCTTTTCGATGTATATTGTTTTCTAATGGGCATTTAGTGTGCAATGTCTTTCTTTTAAGTCATTGGTTACTTTGTAAAGAGGAAAAAAAGTGAACTATGTCCTCGTTCTACTCTTTCTACAACAGTTCCATAAAGAAGCAAGAAAACTGCTAAAACAGGCGGATCAAACTTCCCTAAACATTCAATTGACCATTTAGTCTTTTGGGATTTAACATTTTTCCATTCTTTTTGTTTCCCTTAAATCTCTTCATAATCTTTTTGTTCTTCCAACAATCATTAAGAAAAATCCCCGTAAGTCGAACCCCATGTGTTCCCTTTTCTCCTCACCGGCCAGAACTTTGCCCACTCTACAAACAAAATCATTTCAACCTTATTTTTCTTCACTACCCACTTCCAAAATTTTCATTTCCCTATGAAAATATTTTCCGATGCCGAAACTTGCGGTTGGGAACCGATTATTCTCTATCATGTCCAATGTTGAACCTCCCAATGGATGGCAAGGATCAAGAGTTAAGGTTGATTTTTTTGTGATTGTTGGTTAGAGTTCTTGTTCTGTTTTTCTGTCTTGATTTAATTTGTTGTTTTTGAAGAATTTAAAGTTATGGGTTGTGATGATCGTTCGTGTGCACGAACATGTTGATTTTTTTAGTGATGAGATTCTTCCAATTTTAAAATAATAATTTCGTTATCTTGATGTTTAAGCCATTAATGTTATTTTGAGATAAAAATAGCGAACAAGTTGATATTTTTTAATTTTGAATTCAATTAAGGTTATTTTGATACAAAATCTATGTTGAGATTCTCAAATTCTGAAAAATAATAATTTGGTTATTTTGAAATTTAAATTCAATTGGGTTATTTTGAAATTAGTAAGATTGAATAAAGTTATTAAAATATTGAATCAATTAGTTGAGTCCCAAGATATTAAAAAAAAAGTTGCAATATGGATTGATGTATATTTTTCAAGTAAAAATTAATTAAAAGCTGATAAATGACATAAATTAATTACAACGTAGAAACTAAATAATTACAGTTGGAGAAGGTGGATATTTTGTAAAATACCATGCACGTGCAAAAAATGTTATTTGCTAAAATTCAAAAGAAAAAATAGTTTTTCCATTTTTTAAAATAACCCATAGAAAAGTTGTTATATCTCTTAGGACAAAGAGTGTGGATCTACAGGTCCATATTCGACTTATTTTTTGTTGGTAAAATTGCATAAAACCGCATTATATTGAAATAATGACACTCTTAAACCAATATTGATAGAAATTATAATTTAATTAATGTTTTTAAGTCAAATGAACATGATTTTTACTCCTAAACATAATTATTGTAATTGTTTTTTAATCTTAATTCATTTACACATCTTTGTGCATATGTGTGCGTGCGCGTGTGCGTGTGGGTGAGTGTGCGTGTACGCTGCGTGTCGTGTCCGTGTGTGCGCATGTGCACGTGTGTGTGTGTCTGTGTGTGCTCGTGTGCGCGTGTGCTTGTATACGAACAAGTTGATATTTCTTAATGTTGAGTTTCTTTCAATTTTAAAATAATAATTTAATTATCTTGATATTCAAGTCATTAATATTATTTTGAGATAAATATATCGAACAAGTTGATATTTTTTAATTTTGAAATTCAATTAAGGTTATTTTGATACAAAATCTATCGTTGAGATTCTCAAATACTATTAAATTATAATTTTGTTATTTTGAAATTCAAATTCAATTTGGTTATTTTGAAGTTAGTAAGATTGAATAAAATTATTAAAATGTTGATTCTCAAATTATATAAATTTGGTTACACTAGAAGAAATTTGCCATTCAATATCGGTTTAAAATCGACATTAATGATCTTTGGTGTCAGTTCGGAACGACATTAATGATCTTTGGTGTCAGTTCGGAACTGACATCTATGCTAGCGTTATTAAAGGCCTTTAATGTCGTTTTTGCTTTGATGTCGGTTTAAAAACGATATCAAATGCATCAGTAATGTCGGTATGGTCATTGATGTTGGTTTAAAACCGACATTTTTTATGGTGCTATTGTTGACCTTTAGTGTCGGTTTGCCTTTGATATCGTTTTTAAACCGACATTAAAGTCTTGTTTTTGGATCTATTTTTACAAAAAAAATATATAATTATTGCATTATTGTTCATTTTTTATAAACTGACATTAGATACGTGTAAATAAATATTTTTTTCTCACACCAACAAATCAATAAAATTAATATTATTTTAGGAACTACAATATTTTTCTTTTACATTTGTATATAGAAAATGAAATCTTAATATTGCGTTTGTATATACATTCTATAATAATACATGAAACTAGATCCTAATACAAGACTTAAATAAGAAACTTAAACGCTTTCACAATCTTCAACTTCAACAATTGCTTCCATCTACTTAGCTTAGCTTGGCTGGCTATCTAAGACCAAAATATACTTTACAACCTGGGGAAGATTAAATCTAGAATTTGCAAAATTAGTACATATTATTTAAAATCAAACTAAACAGACTGCAATCTAAATGTGGAAAATTAAAAATTACCACAAAGTTTCAGTAGAGTAAATAATGTAGCAGCAACAAAGAAGACAATTGAAATGGCAACCCAAAAGTGCTGCAAAAATAAAGAAGAAAATAAGCTTTGATCAAACAACTCATTAAGAAGAAGAAAATAACCTAATTTGGTTCTTCAAAGATCTATAAGAAAAAGAGGAATACAACTAAAGAATAATTATACCATCCTCGACTCTTACTTCAAAGCAAATTTTGAATGTTCAATTTAGCAATGCTAGTCTATAGGCTTCTTACTCTTAATTGTATAAATTTACCCATCAATAGCAACATTGTTTTTATAGAGAAAGTTAAACAATGGAGATGATAAATAATCTTACAAACTCCTATTGGATCGTTTTTCTTTTCAAATGAAAATAGTTAATTTATTTCATTTATGGAAGGTGAAAATCTCAAATATATAGTAAAAGAACATGGAATATAAGGAAGCCCATAAAAAGAAGAGACTCCACTAGCTAGGTATTGATCAAAGATAAATATATGGATAAATAGATGCAACCTACAAATATATCAAAACAGACTAATACTCAAACTAAACTAAAGAAAACAAAAACATTTACTACTAAAAGATAAAATAAAACACAATTCAAAACAATTAATTACCAAGATTGATCTCAATCGAAAACCAAAACGCATTACATTATGAAGATATTGTGCTTCACATAACACTCCAAATAGCTATACCAAAATTACTTACTCTACATTTTCCATTTTGGCAAATCCACCTACAAGAATGGTAGTTACCAAGCTCATTTCTATGTCTTCTCTTCTTTCATTTTTCTAACAAAAGATAGTATGAATAAGGCTGCACATTTGAAAAAATAAAGACAATTAATAATCAATAATGCTACCTAGCAGTCACAAGTTAACAATCAAATGAAGAAACCCAAGGATTTTTGCAGCGGAAGCACGATGAAGATTGGTTGCCGTTCGCGATCTAGGGTCACAGATTGAGAAGAGAAGAAAATTAGAAACCAACTTGGAGAGAAAGAAAAGAAAAATTGATAGGAAAGAGTAGAGTAAGAAAGAGAAAAGTAAGAAAGAGTAAAGTAAGAAAGAGAAAAGTAAGAAAGAGAGGAAAATTTTAGTTTTTAAAACCTAACAATTTTTTAAAAAGAAATTAAAAATGAGGGGTCATTAATGTCAGTTTTACAAAATACAAAAAATTAAAAAAATAAAATCATTAATGTCGATTTAAAAACGACATTAAACCCTTATCATTAATGTCGGTTTGATCCACCTTTTCAAAAACGACAATAAAGACAATTTTTCATTTTTTTCACCTGACACTACAACCCAGATTTGTTGTAGTGTTATTATGGGTTGATGTATCTTTTTCAGATAAAAAATCCTATTTGCTAAAATTCAAAAGAAAAAGTTGTTTTGTCATTTTTTAAAATGACCCATAAAAACGTTATTATATCTCTTATGACAAAGAGTGTGGATTTACTAGTCCATATTTGACTTGTTTTTTGTTGGTAAAATTGGATAAGATCGCATTATATTGATATAATTACACTAATGACACTCTTAAATCAATATTAATAGAAATTATAATTTAATTAATGTTATTAAGTTAAATGAATATAGTTTAAAAGTCATTCTCAACACAATTAATGTAATTGTTTTTTAAATTTAATTCATTTTCACATCTTTGTGCATATGTACGTGTGTGCGTGTGTGTGCGCATATGTGCGAGTGCACGTTTGCCCGTGTGGGTTGATGTGCGTGTGCGTATGTGTGTGTGCTTGTGTGCATGTGTGTATGTGTGTGTAGATGTGTGTGCATGCGCATGTGCGCATGTATGTGGGTGTGTACGTATGCGTGTGCGCGTGCGTGTGCTTGTGTGTGCGTGTGAAAGTGTGCGTGTGTCTGTGTGGGTGTGTGTGTGCTCGTGTGTGTTAGTGCGTATGTGTCCGTGTGCATGAGTGTGCATGTGCGCGTGCGTGCATGTGTGTGGTGTGTGTGCATGTGTGCAAGTGCGCATATGTTTGTGTGGGTGGGTGTGCGTATGTTCGTACATGTATGTGTGTGTGTGTGCGCGTGCGTGTCTGGATGTGTGTGTGCGTTCATGCGTGTGTTCGTGTGCGTGCATGCGCATGGGCGTGCTTGTGTGTGGATGTATGCATGTGCGTGTGCAAGTGCACGTGTGCCAATGTGGGTGGGTGTACGTGTGCTTGTGTGTATGAGTGCACATGTGCCCGTGTGGGTGCGCGTGCGTGCATGTGTGTCGGTGCGTGTGTGCAAGTGCGCATGTGCCCGTGTGGGTCGGTGTGCGTGTGCGAGTGCATGTGTGTGCACGTGTGTGTGTGTGCGTATGTGTTCGTGTGTGTGCATGTGCATGTGAGCGCGCGTGTGTGCATGCGCATTTGTGCGCGTGTGTGCATGCGCATTTGTGCGCGTGTGTGTGCTTGTACGCGCATGTGCCCGTGTAGGTGGGTGTGCGTGTGTGTGAGTGCGCATGTGCCCGTATGGATGGACGTGCGTGTTTGCGTGCATGTGTCTGTGGATGTGTGCATGCGTTCATGCGTGTGTTCGTGTGTGTGCACGTGTGTGTGTGGGTGTGTGCGTGTGCGTGTGCAAGAAAAGGAAAAAACAATGATTATTTTGATGATGCTACTCGAGATTGTGTCTCTCGAATCGTAAGTTTGCTTGCGATTTACTTATATACAATATTTAATCTTTTGTTAACTTAGTTAATGATGAATACTTGTATTGTTCTATAGGATGCATTAGCTGAAACACATAGAGATGAGGACATATTGACTGAGTCATTGGGCTCTAAGGAGCATGGTGGACGTGTACGTGGCATGGGTGGTTTTGTCTCTCAATCACTATATTTCAAGACAGTGAAAGGGAAAGAGAAAATTGCAAGTTCTCAAGTTGTAGAAGATGACTCAAAAAGCAAAAGTTACAAAAAGGGTCATAATCACTTGAGATCGTCCATCAGAAGTGTTAACATAGATCTCTATGCCGATGAGGATTTGGGCAACACACACCTATGAACGAAGAAGAAAGGTAATTAACTTTGTTGTCACTTTTAAAATTTTAATGTTTATAGGATAAATTGTTCTTAATGATGCTTTTAATACTTGTAAAGTAAACACCGTGCAAATTGGCTATAGGAACAATTAATAATATTGTTGCAATAGCAACCGTACTTGATGATAGCAATGGTGGTCCCAATGTTAAAATCTTGGTGGACTTGCTCATAGGAGGAGATTGTAGTTTACCTATTCCAGTGAAGGGCAAGATAGAGACTTTAAATCAAGCATTAGGTAATATTGTTGAATGACCTCGTTGACTTGTTTATGTGCTATTGAAGCTTTGATATTTATTTGTGATTGTATTTTAGGTTTTGATATTATTTTGTTTGTGCTTGGAGCATTCAACCCCAAAGGATGTTCTGTATTCTTCAAATTACATAAATGTTAATGGAACCATTAAGCTCTTATATGGACATGTCGTGAACAATATGAAGGATGTAGATATGGTTCGCATCCTAATGAACGAGCTAATATTCGGTAAAAACAAATTCATTTATTTAGCTCGTTAGGACTTGCTCCATTATTGCGGCATGGTAGAAATAGGCTATATGTGCATCCTAGCATACATTACGTAAGTAAACATCTTTTACTCATCTTTATGTCCAATACTATAGCTATAGTTATTTTGTTCCTTTTTAACTATGGTTGCTTTTACTTAGATATCTTTGGGATGAATGTGATTGTGGAAGCAAGTTTTTTGTTATGACCAAGCAAAAATAACATCACATATCAAGGATCGTGATCTCCGATCCAGAAATTTTGCCAACCAGTTAGAAGCGGCTACCTTGGAACAAATAGTTCTAATTCCGTATAATACTGGGTAAATAAATAAGATTAACACATTATTATGTTTTTCATTGAGGTTAAATGTATACTCACATTGAAGATGTTTATTGTAGTTTTCATTGGATGTTGCATGTCATCGATCTTCGAGAGAACTGTGTTTATGTTTTGGACTCTCTTCAAAGTAAAGTTAACGAAGACATCCATGGAGTCATAAATGTGACTTATGATTTACTTCTTATTTGACTTCATTGTCTTCTAATTCTAATGTTTCCAAATGTATAGAGGATTAAAAACATGGCAAGCTAAGCATGATTTACAACATTATCGGTTAAATCCGAAATGGAAACCTATAAAGGTAATTTGCATTGACACATAATTATTTTCAATGAAACATAAGAATAATTTGTATGTAATTTATATACATGCAGTGTCCTCGTCAATTGGATTCGGTTGGGTGTGGGTATTATGTCCAAAAGTATATACATGAAATCGTGCATATTTCTAGTACTCCCATCACTAGCCTTGTAAGTTTCTACTTTCACTTTTTATATGTTACAAATTACATAAATTATCTAAACTTATTCTTTTCATACCTTTCTTTTTACGTAGTTTAATACAAAAAAGTGCATATACGCAAGAGGAGATTGACGAGATTCGAACAAAATATGCAAGCTTTGTTAGCCGATTTGTGTAAGCTTTTACACTTTTTTTTGTAGTATATAAGTTACTAGTACTAATACTAATTGTTTTAATATATAAGCTACGAGATTCTAGTACTACTTGTTGTACATACTTTAATTTTGAGGTTTTCTGCTTGTAGTAGTTTATGAATAAGCCGAGTTCAAGGTGTCCTTCTTAGATTCTTGAATCATGACTACAATTGTTGATGAATTTTTTAAGTGCTGCACGTTTAGAGGAGTCGTTCAAACCCTTAGTGTTCCAGGAGACAACCTTAATAATGACTGGGAGGAGGAAAAGGCAGTTGCACATCTAATTTAAGCTAGAATGATTCCACAATCACCGACTATAGACACTAAATCTTTAGGCAAATCCAGGGGAATTTTAATAGGGAGAATATCTTCATCATTGAACAAGACATTCAGACCCATCCCATTAATTTCTGGGACTAATTTAGGGTCAACTTCAGTGTTGGGGACTGCCAATTTAACTGATCTCAACAGTAAGTTGATTAAGTTGGGCAGTAGGAGGGACACGAGACAAGGCATCTGCTGCTTTGTTTTCTAGTCCCGGTTTATACACGACATCAAAATTGTAGCCAAGAAGCTTAGCAATCCACCTCTGATGTTGAGGTTGGATAACCCTTTGTTCCAATAAAAGTTTCAATGATCGTTGATCAGTTTTCACTACAAACCTCTTGCCCAAAAGATAAGGTCTACAGCGTTGCACAGCCAAAACTACAGCCATTAATTCCCGTTCATAAACTGGTTTAGCACGATCCCTCATAGCTAATGTCTGGCTCAAAATAAGCAATTGGCCGATGATTTTGAATTAAGACAGCACCTACCCCGTATCCAGAAGCATCGGTCTCTATTTCAATTGGTAAGGAAAAATCTGGCAGTGCTAAGATTAGGAGAGTCATCGTAGCCATCTTTAAATTCTCAAAAGCTTCAGCAGCTGCAACAGTCCATTCATATGCTCCTTTCTTCAATAATTGAGTCAAAGGAGCAGCCACACTTCCATAATTCATTACAAATCTTCGATAATATCCTGTCAACCCAAGAAATCCACGAACTTCACGGACATTAGTGGGCACGGGCCATTCTTTGATAGATCTAATTTTCTCGCGATCAACCTCTACACCCTTGCCTGAAATTATATGGCCAAGATACTCCACTTTCATTTTGGCAAACCCACACTTGTGCATATTAGCATATAATTTATTCTCTCGCAGCACCTCTAGCACCCATTCTAAATGTTGAAGATTTTCATCCAAACTTCTGCTGTAAATTAATATATCATCAAAAAAGACTAAGAAAACCTGTGTAGGTAAGGTTTAAAGATACTATTCATCAAAGCTTGAAACGTTGATGGTGCATTGGTGAGCCCAAAAGGCATGACAAGAAACTCATAATGCCCCTCGTGAGTTCTAAAAGCTGTTTTCTTCACATCCTTTTTACACATTCTAATTTGATGATATCCCGCCTTGAGATCAATCTTCGAAAATATATTAGCCCCATTAAGTTCATCAAACAATTCCTCTACTACTAGAATAGGAAACTTGTCTGGAACGGTCACACTATTCAACGCACGGTAATCTACACAAAACCGTCAACTACCATTTTTTTTTCACCAACAAGACCGGGCTCGAATATGGACTAGTACTAGGTTTTTATGCCAAATGCCATCATTTCATCAACCAATCTTTCCATCTCCTCCTTTTGCTGGTATGCATATCTATAAGGCCGAACATTGACTGGATTAGTCCCCTTCTTAAGATGTATATGATGTTCAATGGTACATTGTGGTGGCAACTCTCCAGGCCAATCAAAAACATCTTCATTCTTAGCTAACACGGCTGGAATAGACTCATGGGTGGTAGGCACTTCATCAACCCCATACATCGCTGCAAATGCCATTCCACCTTCCAAAGATCTACACTCAATCAGAAATCCCTGATCAAGTTCTGTCCATGTCTTCATCATGTGCTTCAAACTCACCCTAGCCTTCGTACGACTCGGATCTCCCCTCAATACAACCTTCTTCCCATTTTGTATGAATGTCAAAGTAAGTTTTCACCAATCTACTTCGGTTACTCCTAATGTATGTAGCCATTGCATACCAAGAATGACATCCACTCCCCCCCAATTCCAATGGAAGAAAATTATCCACAACCTTCCATTCACCCAATAGCAGTTCCACTTGTTTACAAATTCCCTTCCCTTTTACAGCAGATTCAGACCCCAAAATAACCCCATAATCAGAAGTTTCCTGCAACTGCAACAACAATTGAGTTACTAACTTTTCAGATATAAAATTATTGGTCGCGCCGCAATCTATCGATACTACTACTGACCTTTCTCTAATCATACCTTCAATTTTCATAGTTCCAGGGTTTGTTAATCCCACCACCGAATTTATTGATAATTCGATCACGGGTTCTTCTGGTTTAACAACTTCAGTCTCCTGTATTTCAGTTTCCACTTTTGAATCCTCTTCTTCAACTACTCTAGTTCTTCCCCATTTGCCCCAACAACTAAAACTCTAAGTTCCTTATGATCTTTCACTTTACACTTATGGCCCACAAAAAATCATTCCTCACAACGAAAACAGAGACCTTTCTCACGTCTAGCCTGAAATTCAGCATCAGAAAGTCGTTTTAGTGGTCCTTCTCGTCGATTAGGTTCACCAGCCACTCCTCGAAGTGTAATCATCCGCATTCGAACAATCCCTCCTGACTTATTATCATTAGAAATCACAGGAATTTGAGGTTTAAAAGAAGCAGAAACCTGGAATTTTCCATCCGCTGCACGTTTGAAACTTGATTCTCCCATTATCACTTCTCGGTTCTCAATCTTTTGGGCCAACTTCATCATTTGAACAAGCTCCATAGGTTCCCAACATTCCATGTCTGCCTTAATCCATGGTTTCAAACCATTCATAAATTTTTCTTCTAAGACAGCCTTTTGTAGAAAAGGCAATGGTGCTACTGATTTATCAAATAAATTCCAATATTCTTCCACTGTAATTTCTTGCTTGATCTTTAAACATCTTCCCAGAATTGATCCCTCACGACTCGATCGAAATCAAACAATAAGTCTCTTCTTTAAATCGTCCCAATTAACAAACGGTTCACGATCTTCATGAGATCTATACCAATTCAAAGCTGCTCCATCAAAACTAATAATGGACACAGTCATTTTCTCTGACTCACTCAGTTTGTGTATCTGAAAGTATCTCTCAGCCCTAAACAACCAAGAATCAGGATCATTTCCCACAAAAACTGGCATTTCAATTTTTTTAAATTTGCTTCGGTCGCCCGCAGAATCTTCACCCTCCAACTTGGTATGTTTTTCCTCATATTTTCCTCCCATCATCGTCCAATCACTGACATCAACCATGCTGTCAACTCACTTGATGATCCTTCTAGTACTTCTTCCATCGTTGTCTTCCCTTTGATCATTCCTTCAATATATTTCAACAGTGTTTCTGGTTGCTGTTGTTGCTTCTCAGCCTGTACTCCTAACCTCTCAATACTCTTCGCCAAAGATGACATGTTTTCCTTGATTGTTGGCAGATCATGTAATTCTGCTCGAATGCCGGATATTTCTTGATCTACCATTTCCAACTTTTCCTCAATTCGCTTTTGAGCCATGATATAGAACTTCACAGATTCGATTTCTCCGATACCAAAATGATAGAACACCAAATAGTGTGTTCTACTAATTTATTAATCAGCCAAACATGTTCTAACACAGTCTTGAAAACAAAGTACTCGACAATTTGGAAGACAGAAAGCCCTAGAAGAGTGAATATCACGCTTTGGAGAATGCGAAATGGACTATGAACTGTGCAGAAGTTTTGCAAATGAAACCTCCCTTTCTCAGTTTATCTCCTCATGTTTGTCCCTTGTGTTTGCATGCTTTAGAAGATTTACATCATATTTTCTTCTCCTGCCTACATGCAAAGAAGTGTTGGTTTTGGCTTACTTGGCTATCTTCATTTGAATTGGGTTTTCGACTATAGATTTAGGAGAACGCGGTCCAGCTTATTTCATGTCCCATTCTCAAGAAGAAACCAAGATTGATTTGGTTAAATGCAGTAAAGGCCATTTTACCAGAAATTTGGTTTGAACATAATCAACTAACAATTTAACTGATCTCAACTGCTCATGAAGAATGAAACCAGCCCATCCCTGGAAGTTAGAGTTGCTCACTGTTTCAACAATAATCTGATTAGAATCACTGGACACCAACCAGCTGTTACAAAACCGAAAAGGAGAGGGACCCCAAAGAAAAGAACCAGCCTCCAAGAATAAAGGAAAGTGATCCGAGAAGATGCGTGCTTTTCGAGAAACCCGAGAATTTTCAAAACAAATATCCCACATCTGATTTATGAAGAATCAGTCTAATAATGATCTTCAAGGAGAATTACCGTCTCTAGACCAAGTGAACCTTCCATTTTGCAATGGAATTTCCATGAGAGAAACCACTATCTGATCGTAATTCTAATTATTTACTTGGCCTTGTTTCTTTGTAGGCAGTGATAGAAAATACCAGAGCAAATGATATACACAAGCGAGTTCCCTTTTTAGTACCGTTTACTAGCAGGGTTAAGATTTTCACTGTAAGCAAGTTATTTTTTTGGTTTCCTTATCCACAATATTGAATTTCTTGGATGACTGTTAGTTATAGAAATATGTAAGATATTTTTTATTTATGGTTACTTTCTCTATAACTCATTTCACAGACACAACTAGCAGCAGCTAGGCAAAGGAATGGATCTCTTGCTGTTTTTGCCAGAAACCGGTTTAGAATTCGACGAAATCATATATTGGAAGATGCTTTCAGTCAGATGAGTGCATTGTCTGAAGTTGATCTTCGAGGATCGGTAATTTCAGACTTCCATGATTTATGAAAAATGAAATTGTTATCTTGCTTTTTTCTATCTTTTTCTTTGCCCTCGTGAAAACGACCCCTTCCCTCTTCTGCATCCTATAGTTGCAGAGTTACTTGTAATTGTTTATTAGTTTTTTCTTGTTTGTGTTGGGTCAATTGCTTCACTTTTCTGCATGCAGATACGTGTGTCTTTTGTTAATGAATTTGGAGTTGAGGAGGCAGGAATTGATGGTGGTGGTATTTTTAAAGATGTCATGGAGAACATTACACGGGCAGCCTTTGACGTGCAGTATGGTTTATTT
This sequence comes from Cucumis sativus, assembly GCF_000004075.3. Taxonomy (NCBI): domain Eukaryota; kingdom Viridiplantae; phylum Streptophyta; class Magnoliopsida; order Cucurbitales; family Cucurbitaceae; genus Cucumis; species Cucumis sativus. Next base: position 133,693 of record NW_022279584.1, on the reverse strand, counting down.
AAGGTTATCACGACATTCCTTATTATTAGCATGGCATGGCTTTGTTAATCCTGTAGTATTATTGGATAACATGAAGCGTGATGAGACAGCCATAGTTGTTTGAAATCGCTTTTCAAAATAAAAATAGTTGTGAGATCACATTTCAATATAAAAATTGGTTGCTTGAAATCTATTTCATAAAATTTCAGTAATATGTGGGTATGTATTGTTCATTTTTTCTAATATAAGTTATTTTCTGCTTGGTAATCCAGCAAATTGCTGACCATTTGCTCTACCCCAATCCTGGTTCGGGAATGATACATGAGCAACATCTCCAGTTTTTCCATTTCCTCGAAGTTCTTTTGGCAAAGGTATGGCCATAATTCCCAATCATACATGGAATTTACTTTGGTTGATTAGTTTTTTCTTTTTTTGGATAAGGATATCCTGGTCTTGGCCTTATCATGGAAGATTCTTATATATCTTTCACCCCATACTTTGGTTGAATTTTGGAACATCAATGAATCGCCTGACATTCATAAATACAATGTCATAATTTGAAATCTGCTGTCTTCCTACATTATGCATGTTTTTCTGTTATTGAAGTTGCTGCCCGGTTGTGCTAAAAGTTCTCAAGCAGTCATGCTAAAAGATCTCAATCACATTAAATGATTTTTGACAGGATGTTGTTGTTGTCTTACCCTTCTTCCTGTAGGTCATGTTTGAAGGAATTCTTGTTGATATACTTTTTGCAACATTCTTCTTGAGCAAGTTAAAACAGAAGTAAGGTTTTTAAAGATTTACTGTCTTACTGTTTTGTATTTTGTGCTGATCCACTAATCGTAGTATTGATGGTCATGACAATGACTAGTTGCAAGTTACTTGAATTTTTAGGGTTCTAAAAATCTTACATTTTATTATGGGTGCACTGCCTACTAATGAGATTGTCAATTGCTAACTTCCAAATGTTGAATTTGGGATTTCCATGCTACATTCACTTTCTTGATCTGCAATTACAGAGCTACTCTATACTGGAATAAAGTCTCATCTGAACTGTATATTGCTTTTGATGCTATAATTGCAAGCTAGGAAATCTTTATGTATAATGCCTTTTTTTTTATCATTTATTAATGAAAATGAGAAGCCTTTTTATAAGTTGGAGATTACAAGAGTTGTTAAACTAACTTGGGGTTGAGTTAGTTTACTTATAACTAACTCAAGATACAAAATTGTTAATTCAAATAACTAATCCTAAACTATAAAAATGGTAATTCAAACACCTCCTCTAGGATAAAACTCAAGAAACATAAAGAAGGGGGATGTTCTACATTAGCTTTTGTCAAGGCTTTAGCCAAAATTTTATTTATCAACTGTGGGGGAGGATTTGAGAGCTCCCCAATCTCTACACACTTCTCTAATGAGAGTCTATACCAAAATCAAGATACCCATACCCTCCCACTCAAGAAACTTAAGTAATTGCTTAGAGAAATAACAAAATACTTGGCCCCACTCTAACAAACACATTCCTAAGGGCCCACACAAATAGAAAAATATCAACTAACTCTCAATCATTCTTTCTTCTTCCTATTCTTGTCTCTACGGGAATACACCTTTACTATGGGAGGTCTATCATTACCCGCCCCCAAATAGCCACCTTGTCCTCAAGGTGGAATTCAGGAAACTGTTTCTTGAATAAGAGCAGCTTGTTCCCACGTTGCACTTTCAAGTGTCCCCTCACTCCAACGGATCAAAACTTCTAAGTTGTCCTCCTTTTCTATTGTTTTGCGAACTCCCAATACTTCTACCGGAGACACTTGCATAGACAAATCAGCAGCCAAATCTTTTGAAATTGGGAATAATGGCCTGTTTGAACCCACGACCTTGCGAAGAACAGAAACATGAAAGACCGGGTGTATAAGCGATTCCTTGGGAAGGGCCAAACGGTATGCAACGAAACGAATTCGTGCCACGATCATAAATGAACCAATGAATCTTGGGGCCAATTTGGAGTGCTTAAAACGGCTGAGAGAGGACTGTCGGTAAGGGCGTAACTTCACATAAACCCAATCATGAACCTCAAACTGCACCTCCCGTCTTTTAGCATTAGCATATTTGACCATTCGCTGCTGTGCTTTCAGTAAATTGGCCTTCAAAACGCCCAAAATTTCATCTCTTTCTTTCATCAAATGGTCTACTTCATCATTCACCCGGCTCGAGCCCTTCACATATGGTAATATAGAGGGGGGTGGTCGCCCATAGAGGGCCTCGAAGGGGGTCATCAATGTGGCTGTACGGACTGTTGTATTATAGCTCAATTCAGCCCAAGCTAGCCATTTAACCCATTGTTTAGGTGTGTTCATAGAAAAATACCCTAGATATGTCTCCACCCCTCGATTGACAACTTCCGTTTGACCATCTGTTTGGGGGTGGTAAGTGGTGCTTCGTCTCAACTGAGTTTCCAACAACCTCCACAACTCTTCCCATAATAGACTTGTGAAAATACGATCACGATCCGCCACTATACTTCAGGGGCATCCATGCAAACGAATAATCTCTCGCATAAAAACAGCAGCAACCACTTTTGCACCAAATGGATGTTTCAAGGGGATGAAATGTGCATACTTGGAAAGAAGATCCGCAACTACCAATATAACATCATAACCCTCGGATTTGGGGAGGCCCTCAATAAAATCCATACTAATATCTTCCCACACACGGTCCGGAATGGGTAATGCTTGAAGAAAACCAGCCGGAGTTAAAGACAAGTATTTGGCTTGTTGACACACGGAACATTCAGCAACATAGGTGCGGATATGGTATTCTCATCACCCGAAGAAAGCCAATTGAGTTTACTCTTCTGAATAAATTACGCTCTTCGTTTTGATAAATACTAAGTAATTCCGCTTGCAAAGCAACTCTAGAATTCAACTCTTCTTGATTTAATCCAATCAACTCAGCCACAGAATCATATTTTTCTAATTTTGACATCAAGGATTTCTCTGTTTTTTTTTTTTACCTTAGCTTGCGCAGCAATATTCCAAGCTTTTACTGCCAATTTAACTGATCTCAACTGCTCATGAAGAATGAAACCAGCCCATCCCTGGAAGTTAGAGTTGCTCACTGTTTCAACAATAATCTGATTAGAATCACTGGACACCAACCAGCTGTTACAAAACCGAAAAGGAGAGGGACCCCAAAGAAAAGAACCAGCCTCCAAGAATAAAGGAAAGTGATCCGAGAAGATGCGTGCTTTTCGAGAAACCCGAGAATTTTCAAAACAAACATCCCACATCTGATTTATGAAGAATCTGTCTAATAATGATCTTCAAGGAGAATTACCGTCTCTAGACCAAGTGAACCTTCCATTTTGCAATGGAATTTCCATGAGAGAAACCATGTGAATAATTTAAGCCAGAATGATTCCACAATCACCGACTATAGACACTAAATCTTTAGGCAAATCGAGGGGAATTTTAATAGGGAGAATATCTTCATCATTGAACAAGAAATTCAGATCCATCCCATTAATTTCTGGGACTAATTTAGGGTCAACTTCAGTGTTGGGGACTGCCAATTTAACTGATCTCAACAGTAAGTTGATTAAGTTGGGCAGTAGGAGGGACACGAGACAAGGCATCTGCTGCTTTGTTTTCTAGTCCCGGTTTATACACGACATCAAAATTGTAGCCAAGAAGCTTAGCAATCCACCTCTGATGTTGAGGTTGGATAACCCTTTGTTCCAATAAAAGTTTCAATGATCGTTGATCAGTTTTCACTACAAACCTCTTGCCCAAAAGATAAGGTCTACAGCGTTGCACAGCCAAAACTACAGCCATTAATTCCCGTTCATAAACTGGTTTAGCACGATCCCTCATAGCTAATGTCTGGCTCAAAATAAGCAATTGGCCGATGATTTTGAATTAAGACAGCACCTACCCCGTATCCAGAAGCATCGGTCTCTATTTCAAATGGTAAGGAAAAATTTGGCAGTGCTAAGTTTGGGAGAGTCATCGTAGCCATCTTTAAATTCTCAAAAGCTTCAGCAGCTGCAACAGTCCATTCATATGCTCCTTTCTTCAATAGTTGAGTCAAAGGAGCAGCCACACTTCCATAATTCATTACAAATCTTCGATAATATCCTGTCAACCCAAGAAATCCACGAACTTCACGGACATTAGTGGGCACGGGCCATTCTTTGATAGATCTAATTTTCTCGGGATCAACCTCTACCCCTTGCCCGAAATTATATGGCCAAGATACACCCTTGCCCGAGAGTCCATATTTGATTCAACACATACTCAAGCATGTGACAACCTTCTCTTATCGAATTTTATGTTGTTGTTGAATTTAAAGAAATCAAATAATTATCAATCAACTTTTAAAAAATTAAAAATTTGTTTCTAGACATCCATATTCTTACCGATTAAAATTCAACTTACATATTCTCTTTTTTACTTAATATCTAAAATTTACATATACTTTAAAATTTATTGGTAGGGAGCTGAATCTTTTCTTAGGAACGTTTTGGGGAGCATGGAGGTTGTTTATTTGAGTTGGAAGCCTGCTGCAAAATCTGTTTTGGAGTTTGTTCGATCTGTCCATGATGATACAAATTTGTTATGATCATACTGCATTTTGAAGTTTTGGGGTATTTTTCTTCCATTTCTTTTCTTCTTCCAATTTCTGCTTATCTTTTTATTCTTTCTTCTGTATATTATTTTCTAATGGTCACTTGTTGTGCAATAGCTTTCTTTTAAGTCATTGGCTACTTGTTGTGAAATGGTGTCACTTCTTAGGAACGTTTTGGCGAGCATGGATGCTGTTTATTTTAGTTGGACGCCCACTGCAAAATCTGTTTTGGAGTTTGTTCGATCTGTTCGTGATGATACCAATCTGTTATGATCCTATTGCACTTGCAACTTTTAGGGTATTTTTCTTCCATTTCTTTTCTACTTCCAGTTTCATTTTCAATTTCTGCAAATTTTTTAGTTTTTCATATGTATATTGTTTTCCAATGGTCATTTGTTGTGTGGTGTCTTTCTTGTAAGTCATTGGTTACTTTGTAAAGAGAAACACATTATGCACTATGTCATCGTTCTACTCTTTCTGCAACATTTCCATAAAGAAGCAAGAAAACAGCTAGCAGGCAGATCAAACTTCCTTAAATATTCAATTGGCCATTTTGCCTTTTTGGATTTAACATTCTGCATTTGTGTCGTTACCCTTAAATCTCCTCACAATCTCTTTGTTCTTCCAACAATCGTTAAGAAAAATCCCTGTAGGCCGAACCCCACGTATTCCCTTTTCTCCTCACTCGCCAGAATTTTGCCCACTCTCCAAACAAAATCATTTCAGCCTTACTTTTGTTCACTACCCATTTCCAAAAATTTCATTTCCCTCTGAAAATCTTTGTCGATGGCCAAACCTGTGGCTGGGAACCGAATGTTCTCGATCATGTCCAGTGCTGAACCTCCCGATGGACGGCAAGGATCAAGGGTTAAGGTTGGTTTTTCTATTTTTGTTGGTTAGAGTTTGTGTTCTGTTTTTTTTTTACTTTGAGTTAAATCCTTTCTATTTGAAGAAATTAAAGTTATGGGGTGTGATGCATGTTGGCAGGGAGCTGATTCCTTAAAAGTTGGTTAGTGTTCTTGTTCTGTTTTTTTTTTTTTTTTTACCTTGAGTTAGTTACATTGTTTTTTGTAGGGAGCTGAATCCTTTCTTGGGAACGTTTTGGGGAGCATGGAGGCGGTTTATCTGAGTCGGAAGCCCGCTGCAAAATCTGTTTTGGAGTTTGTTCGATCTGTCCATGATGATACAAATTTGTTATGATCATACTGCATTTTGAAGTTTTGGGGTATTTTTCTTCCATTTCTTTTCTTCTTCCAATTTCCGCTTATCTTTTTATTCTTTCTTCTGTTTATTATTTTCTAATGGTCACTTGTTGTGCAATATCTTTCTTTTAAGTCATTGGCTACTTGTTGTGAAATGGTGTCACTTCTTAGGAACGTTTTGGCGAGCATGGATGCTGTTTATTTTTTAGTTGGACGCCCACTGCAAAATCTGTTTTGGAGTTTGTTCGATCTGTTCGTGATGATACCAATCTGTTATGATCCTATTGCACTTGCAACTTTTAGGGTATTTTTCTTCCATTTCTTTTCTCCTTCCAGTATCATTTTCAATTTCTGCAAATTTTTTAGTTTTTCATATGTATGGTGTCTTTCTTGTAAGTCATTGGTTACTTTGTAAAGAGAAACACAATATGCACTATTTCATCGTTGTACTCTTTCTGCAGCATTTCCATAAAGAAGAAAGAAAACAGCTAGCAGGCAGATCAAACTTCCTTAAATATTCAATTGGCCATTTTGCCTTTTTGGATTTAACATTCTGCATTTGTGTCGTTACCCTTAAATCTCCTCACAATCTCTTTGTTCTTCCAACAATCATTAAGAAAAATCCCTGTAAGCCGAACCCCCGTATTCCCTGTGCTACCAAGTTTACTTCCAATTTCAAGAGTGCCTTGATCCTTTGATTTACTTCCAATTTTTGGAGGCTGGTTTCAGCACGGGTGTGGTTTCCTTTTTATCATCATCACCTGACAATCTTTTCACGTTTTTTCCAGAAATAGATTTAGCTGATCCCTTCTTTCTCTTGACCTCTGATTGTTTTAAAGAACTCCCCCCACTCTTGCTGGTTCCATCACCCTTCCTAACAGACTGCTTCAATGTCTTAGTTTCAAAATCACTTGTAGTGTCATTAGTTTACATTTACATTTACGTTGAAGATATAATATTACATTTACGTCATTAGTTTTTGGATGAATTGGTGATTTAACATGCTCTAGAGTGGATAGTTTAGGAGGTCTGTTAGACCACCATTGTTATTTTACTTATAATAGAAGAAAGGAAAGTAAGGCACGTTAGTAATCAACACAGTTACTTATTCAAAAGGATGACAGTTATCTAAAACAGGAAGTTAAATGGATGAGAGGGAGATGGGAAAGGGCAGGCAGTTTTTAGTAAAAGGAAGGGCCTGCCAGAATTGTTCTGGTTTTAATTGTAGTATTTTGAATTGTGTTTATTTCTGTTTTGGATTAGGAGGGTTTCTTTGCTTGTTGTTTGTAATTTCTCTGTAATTTTCTTTCTATTGCAACTTTAAGTCTCAAATATCAATATAATAGAAACAGTACATAAGTGTTCTATCAAGGTTGTATGTTCAGAAGTGAGTAGATAGTTGGGGAAGTCCTATGTTCAAAAGTGAGTAGTTTAGGAGGGTCCTATGTTCAAAAGTTTGCTGGTGTGTATCTTTGTTGGCTCAACATGTTTTTAATTTATGATTGTTGTTGGTGGAGAGAGCGGAAGATGCCGGGGACAGTTTGGAGAAGATCAAGCGGCAGCTGGCCTCTGGGTCTGGTCGGAATTTGTTGCAGGGTCCCCTTCTAAAGCGATCTGAAACAGTAAACTAACGCATTGCAACTCTTTCTGTCTTTCCTGTTGTTTTGAATTGATGGTTACTGCTTAATTGCGCTGCCTTTAGGAATTTGGCAAGCATGGAGGCTGTTTATTTGAGTCGGAAGCCCACTGCAAAATCTGTTTTGGAGTTTGTTCGATCTGTTCATGATGATACAAATTTGTTATGATCATATTGCATTTTGAAGTTTTGGGGTATTTTTCTTCCATTTCTTTTCTGCTTACGTTGTATTCTTTCTTACGTATATTATTTTCTAATGGTCTTGTTGTGCAATGTCTTTCTTTTAAGTCATTGGCTACTTTGTAAAGAGAAAAACAAAGTGAACTATGTCATCGTTCTACTCTTTCTACCCCATTTCCGTAAAGAAGCAAGAAAACAGCTAACAGGCAAATCAATCTACTTAAACATTCAATTGGCCATTTAGTCTTTTGGGATTTAACATTCTGCCATTCTTGTCGTTGCCCTTAAATCTCCTCACAATCTCTTTGTTATTCCAACAATCCTTAAGAAAAATCCCTGTAAACCGAACCCCATATGTTCCCTTTTCTCCACATCGGTCATAATTTTGTCCACTCTCCAAACAAAATCCTTTCAACCTTATTTTTCTTCACTACCCATTTCCAAAATTTTCATTTCCCTTGGAAAATCTTTGTCGATGTCGAAACTTGCGGCTGGGAACCGATAGTTCTCAATCATGTCCAGTGCTGTACCTCCCAATGGACGGCATGGATCAAGGGTTAAGGTGGATTTTTTTGTTATCGTTGGTTAGAATTCTTGTTCTGTTTTAGGACATAAATTCCAACACAAAGAATGTTTAAGTGTTAGCTTTCTCTACTCATAACCTACTCAAATATTAGAAAAAAGGACTTAACGACACAAATTGCATCCAAGTGTCCAGATGCAACACTATAGTGCCAAACAAACCTAACTAGTGTCCAAAATGTGCCTAAGATTTAAAGACAACCAAACGATGCTTAACTGTGAGCTTTTCCAATGCATAAGCTACCAAAAAGTGAGAAAAAAAGGTCTGAACAACCTAAAATCGCAACCAAGTGCCCAAATGCAACTACTATAGTGCCAAATAAACCTAAGTAGTGTCCAAAAGGTGCCTAAGCTTTAAAGAAAACCAAAGAATGCTTAAATGTGAGCTTTCTTAGACTCATAACCAACTAAAAAGTTAGAAAAAAGAATTTAACAACCCGGAATGACAACCAAATGCCAAGGTACAACAACTATAGTGCCAAACCAAGGTGCGTAAGCTGTAAAGGAAACAAAAGAATGCTTAAGTGTTAGCTTTCCCGACTCATAACCTAACAAAAGTTAGAAAAAAGGACTTAACAACCCGAAATTGCAACCAAGTGCCAAAGTGCAACAACTATGGTGCCAAAGAAACCTTATTAATGTCCAAAAGGTTCCTAAGGTTTAAAGACAGCAAAAAAAATGCTTAAGTGTGAGATTTTCCAAATCATAACTTTAAAAAATGTGAGAAAAAGGACTTAACGACCTGAAGTGGAAATCAAGTGTCCAAGTGCAACAGCTATAATGCCAAACCAACCTAGGTAGTGTCCAAAAGGTGCCTACGTTGTAAATGCAATCAAAGAATGCTTCAGTGTGAACTTTCTCTACTTATAACCTACCAAAATGTTAGAAAAAAGGACTTAACGACTCGAATTGCAACCAAGTGCCCAAGTGCAACAAATATAGTGCCAAACTAACCTAACTAGTGTCCAAAAGGTGCATAAGGCTTAAAATCAACCAAACAATGCTTAACTGTGAGCTTTTCCAACTCATAAGCTACGAAAAAATGAGAAAAAAATGACTTAACAACCCGAAATGGCAACCAAGTGCCCAAATTCAATAACTATAGTGTCAAACCAACCTAACTACTATCCAAACGGTGTTAAGTTGTAAAGGCAACCATTGAATGCTTAAGTGTGAGCTTTCTTAACTCATAAGCTACCAAAAAATCACAAAAAAGGACTTGATGAACAAAAATTTCAACCAAGTGCGTAAGTTAAACAAATATGCTGTTAAAACAACCTAATTAGTGTCTAAAAGGTGACTAAGGTTTAAAGACAACCAAAGAATGCTTAAGTGTGAGCTTTCCCGACTCATAACCTACCGATAAGTCAGAAAAAATGATTTAACGACTCGAAATGGCAAGCATGTGCCCAAGAGCAACAAATAAAATGTCAAACATACCTAAGTAGTATCCAAAAGTTGCGTAAGCTATAAACGCAACCAAATAATATTTAAGTGTGAGCTTTCTCGACTCATAACAAACAAAAATGTAAAAAAAAAAAGACTTAACGACCCCAATTGGCAACCAAGTGCCTAAGTGAAACAACTATAGTGCGAAACATACCTAAGTAGTGTCCAAAAAGTGCCTAAGCTGTAAATGCAACCCAAGAACTTGTAAGTGTGAGCTTTGTCGACTCATATCCTACCAAAATATCTGAAAAAATAACTTAACGACCCGAAATGGCAACCAAGTGCGCATGTGCAATAATTATAGTGCCAAACAAACCTAAGTAGTTTAAAAAACGTGCCTATTATATAAACACAACCAAAGAATGCTTAAGTGTGAGCTTTCTCAACTCAAAATCTACCAAAATGTCAGAAAAAAGGACTTAACGACCCAAAATGAAAATAAGTGCACAAAAGCAACAACTATAGTGCCAGACCAACCCAAGTAGTGTCCAAAAGGTGCCTAAGGTTTAAAGACAAACCAAGAATGTTTAACTGTGAGCATTCCTGATATGGATCAAGAAATCATGATTGAATCAAATGAAGAAGTTGAGTAGATGCAATGCTTGGAAGTTGAAGAGTTATTTTGGGCAACTCAAAAGTCATAAATTTAAATGTTTAAGAAATAATGTTTATGTGTTTTTAGTTATTATGTTAGTTGAAAGGTTATCAAATTAAATGTTTTGACCTTTCATTTCATATTTTAATTAGTATAAATAGGGTTGTAATTTTTCCACATTTAAAAAGAAGAATTTGGGATGAAAGAAATCTGAAAATTCTAGAATGTAGAATTTTGTTCTTGTCTGTTGTGATAGAATGCACAAACATTTGAAGCATTCAAGTGAGAATTGATCTACCTTACTTGTGGAGTGTTTTGAAGATTAAGGATTGATGGGAGTTTCTAATTTTGTTCGATCCTTGGTTTCTTAGATCATCTAAGCAATTTGTATGTAGCCTATCTTAGGGGTTGAAATCAAATTGGTTTTGCGGCTAGTGGGGTTGTGTTCTTTGAGTCTTGTTGTTTAACATGATTCTTAGATCCAATGCCTAGGGGTTTCTTATCAATTTCCAACACATAACCTACCAAAAAGTGACCAAAAAGGACTTAAGGACCTTAAATGGAAACCAAGTGTGCAAGTGCATCAACTATAGTGCCAACCAACCTATGTAGTGTCCAAGAGGTGCTTAGGCTGTAAAGACTATCAAACAATGCTTAAGTGTGAGCTTTCTTAACTCATAAACTACCAAAAATTGAAAAACAAAGAAGGAATTAACGACCAAAAATGGTAAATAAGACAAGAACTATAGTGCTAAACCAACCTAAGTGGTGTGCAAAAGGCGTCTATAGTGCAAATCATGTCATTTTAATTGATCAATTCATAAGTTAGTCCTAGAAGTTTTATGGTATAGTGCTTGATTTGGCAATGCATAGGTAAAGAAACCATAGTGACTAAAGTTCACAAATCAAATGTATAGTATTGTGTTTGAAATGACTTTATAAGTGAATAAAAACACTAGGAAAAAGAAATTGAGTCATATAAGGGATCATCTAGCAAACAGGTTTTTGTCAAGTTCCAAATGTAGTAACACTACAACAAAAATTATCTACTACGACAGTTGTTTATATCACAAAATGGAGGGAGGAAAAAAAATTATCACAAAAGGAAAAAAAACGCGCGGGAAAAGGCGAAACTTTTCGGATAATACTTTTCGCGACAGTTATTTGACGTCATAGTATTGTAATTGAAAAAAATTTTAGAGGCCTAGAACCACAAATGAAAGTCACGAATGAACCATCATCATTCTTCTTAAATCGCCACTAATCTTAAAAGTGCAAGCATTGTATATATGTTTAATTTTTAAAATAAAAAGAAAACAGTTCTAAAAAAGAAAATGGTTATCAATTCCTATCTGATGAGTTGTGGTAAAAATTATATCAATAAAATGAACAAGAAAAAAAGAAGTGTAAGGAAGGAAAAGTTGAATACCGTAGAACCCAACGAATTTTGACCTAATCGGCTTAACTCTCCTACATTCTACAGGCTATTGTTGCTTCGGCCGTGAGTGAATATTTTCCTACGCAAGTTCTGATATCGAAGGAACCCAACGCATTCTGACCTAATTGGCTTAACTCTTCTACTTTCAACTAGCTATTGTTGCTTCGGCCAAGAGTGAAGAGTTACCTATACAACTATCGATCCCGAAGGAACCCGACGCATTCTGACCTAACCACTTTAACTCTCCTACTTTCTACAGAAATTGATGCTTTGGCCAAGAGTAAAAAGTTCCCTATGTGAATTCTGATACGTAAAGAACTTGATACATTCCAACCTAACCAGCTTAACTCTCCTACTTTCTACCGGTTATTGTTGCTTCAGCCAAGAGTGAAGAGTTCTCTACGCAAGCTTTGATTCTGAAGGAACCTGACGTATTCTGACCTAACTAGCTTAACTATCCAACTTTCTACAGGCTATTGTTGCTTCAACCAAGAGTGAAGAGTTCCTTATGCAATTTAGGAACCCGATGCATTCTGACCTAACCGGCTTGACTTTCCTACTTTCTACGGCCTATTGTGGCTTCGGCGAAGTGAAAAGTTCTTTACGCAAGTTCTGAACTCAAAGGAACCCGATGGATTTTGACCTAACCCGCTTAACTCTCCTACTTTCTACCGGCTATAGTTACTACAACCAAAAGTGAAAAGTTCCCTACGCAAGTTTTGATCCCGTAGGAACCCGATGCATTGCGACCTAATCAACTTATCTCTCTAACTTTCTATGGGCTGTTATTGCTTCATCCAAGAGTGAAGAGTACCTAATGCACGTTCATGTCTCGAAGGAACCCGATGCACTCTGACCTAATCGATTTAACTCTCCTACTTTCTATGGGTTATTATGGCTTCGACAAAGATTGAAGAGTTCTCCACACAAGTTCTGATCTCGAAGGAACCCAACACATTCTGAACTAACCAGCTTAACTCTCCTACATGCTACGGGTTATTATGGCTTCGACCAAAGAGTGAAAAGTTCTCTACGCTAGTTTTGATCACGAAGGAACCCGATGCATTTTTGCCTAACCGACTTAACTCTCGTACTTTCTATGGGGTATTGTGGCTTTAGCCGAGAGTGAAGAGTTCCCGATAAAAGTTCTGATTCGGAAGGAACCTGACACACTTTGAGCTTTTCGGCTTAACTCTCCTACATTTTACGGGCTACTGTAGGTTCAGCCGAGAGTGAAGAGTTCACGAACAAGTTCTGATTCTAAAAGAACCCGATTCATTTTAATCAAACCAGCTTAACTCTTTTACTTTCTACGGGCTATTGTGGCTTCGGCCGAGAGTGAAGAGTTCCTCACACAAGTTCTAATCCCAAAGCAACTCGACGCATTCTAACCTAATCGGCTTAACTCTCCTACTTTCTACATGTTATTGTTGCTTCGACCATAAGTGAAGATTTCATTATGAAAGTTTTGATCCGGACGGAACCCTACGCACTCTGAGCTATCCGACTTAATTCTCCTACATTCTACAGGCTATTGTTGCTTGGTCGAGAGTGAAGAGTTCACCAACAAGTTCTGATCACGAAGGAACCAGACGCATTCTAACCTGATCGGCTTAACTCTCTTACTTTTTATGGGCTATTGTGGCTTCGGCCGTGAGTGAAGAGTTCCGGACACAAGTTCTGATCTCAAAGGAACTCTATACATTCTGACCTAATATGCTTAACTCTTCTACTTTTTATGGGCTATTGTTGCTTCGACCATGAGTGAAGATTTTCCTACGCAAGTTCTAATATCGAAAGAACCGAATGCATTTTGACCGAACTAGCTTAACTCTTCTACTTCCAACGACCTATTGTTGCCTCGACCAAGAGTTAAGAGTTCTATATGCAAGTTCTTATTCTGAAGGAACCCGATGCATTCTGACCCAACCGTCTTAACTCCCCTACTTTCTACGGGCTATTGTGGCTTCGACCAAGAGTGAAGAGTTCTCTAAGCAAGTTCTGATCCTAAAGGAACCCGACGCATTCTGACCTAACCGATTTAACTCTCCTACTTTCTACGGGCTATTGTGGGTTTAGTCGAGAGTGAAGAGTTGTTGATGAAAGTACTGATCTCGAGGGAACTAGATGCATTTTAACCTATTCGGCTTAACTCTCCTACTTTCTATGGTCTATTGTGGCTTCAACCGAGGGTGAAAAGTTCCCAACACAAGTTCTGATCTGGAAGGAACCCGACGCATTTTAACCTATTTTGCTTAGCTCTCATACTTTCTATGGGCTATTGTGGCTTCAGCTAAGAGGGAAGAGTTCCTGACACAAGTTATGATACCAAAGGAACTCGATGCATTCTAACCTAACCAGCTTAACTCTATTACTTTCTACGAGCTATTATTGCTTTCACCATGAGTGAAGATTTTCCTATGCAAGTTCTGATATCGAAAGAACCAATTGCATTCTGACCCAACTGGCTTAACTTTTCTTCTTCCAACGAGCTATTGTTGCTTCGGCCAATAGTAAAGAGTTCCCTACGAAAATTCTGATTTCAAAGGAACTCGATGCATTCTGACCTAACCGTCTTAATTCTCTTACTTTCTACAGGCTATTTTTGCTTCCACCAAGAGTTAAGAGTTCCCTACGAAAGTATTGGTCCCGATGGAACCCAATGAATTATGATTTAACCACTTTAACTCTCCTACTTTCTATAGTATTGCTTCGGCCAAGAGGGAAGAGTTCCCTATGGAAATTCTGATATTGAAGGAACCTGACACATTTTGACCTAACCAGCTTAACTCTCCTACTTTCTACAAGTTATTGTTGCTTCGGCCAAGAAAGCATTCCCTACGCAAATTTTGATCTTGAAGGAACCCGACGCATTCCGACCTAACCGGCTTAACTCTCAACCTTTTTATGGGCTATTGTTGCTTCGACCAAGAGTTAAGAGTTCCCTATGCAAGTTCTAATATCGAAGGAACCAAATGCATTTTGACCTAACTGGCTTAACTCTCCTACTTTCTACGAGCTATTGTGGCTTCAATCGAGAGTGAAGAGTTCCCGACACAAGTTTCTGATCCCAAAGAAAGCCAACACATTCTGACCTAACCAGCTTAACTCTCCTACTTTCTACAGGTTATTGTTGCTTCGACCATGAGTGAAGATTTCCCTGTGCAAGTTCGGATATCTAAAGAACCAAACATGCATTCTGACCTAACTGGCTTAACTCTTCTACTTTCAACCGGCCATTGTTGCTTCGACCAAGAGTGAAGAGTTCCCTACGAAAATTTTGAACCCGAAGGAACTCGACACATTCTAAACTAATTGGCTTAAATCTTCGACTTTCTACGGGCTATTTTTGCTTCCACCAATAGTTAAGAGTTCCCTACGCAAGTATTGATCCCGAAGGAACCCATCGCATTATGATCTAATCGCTTCAACTCACCTTTCTACAGGAAATTGTTGCTTTCACCAAGAGTGAAGAGTTCCCTACGCAAATACTAATACGGAAGGAACCCGACGCATTTTGACCTGACCAACTTATCTTTCCTACTTTCTACAAGTTATTGTGGCTTCGGTCGAGAGTGAAGAGTTTCCTACGAAAGTTTGATCCTGAAAGAACCCAATGCATTATGACTTAATAGGCTTACCTCTCCTACTTTCTACCAGCTATTGTAGCTTCGACCGTGAGTGAAGAGTTCTGATGCAAGTTTTGATCCCAAACGAACCCGACGCATTCTAACCTAACAAGCTTAACTCTCCTACTTTCTACGGGCTATTGTAGCTTCAGGCAAGAGTGAAAAGTTCTCTACTTTCTATGGGCTTTTTATTATAAGTGTAAAGAAATAGGTGTATGAATTGGATTGGTGAACATATTTTTGAATTTTTTTTAAGCTTAAAAGGATATTTATGGAACTTTCAATAATTCATCAATATTTTTTAAACAGAACTTTTCAATAGTTGATGATTATTTTTTAAACAAAACTTTAGCGACTTTCATCTAAAACCAAAGACAATGGTATTTTTGAACCGTTTTCGAAAGTTTAAGGGCATCTTTCAACTTTTAAAAGGAGACTTTTTTGACACAAACCACTAGGGGTATTCTAACACTGACAACACTAACAACCCAGACTACCCATCCCAAATTTCGAGTATTATTACAAAATATGTTTTTTAACTTATGGATATGTTGAATTTTGATATTATGAAATTTTAGTAATTGATATGTGTGGTAAAAAAATTTAAGTGTTTAAGTTAATCAAGAATACACTCCATTTACAAGGAGTACAATGAGTCCAAGTAGATATTAGTTGTGTTTGAAAAATTATGAAAAAAATGTCCTATTTTAAAAAAAAGTACAATCAAGTGAAATGTTACATAAACTTCACAACATAGTTAATAAGATAACACAATATTACAAGATTTTGTTTACACGTATACATACATATACTAGTGGTTAAAGTAAGATTAGATTTGAATGTATATTTAAACGAAAGTTATGCCATTCAACTAGAGTAATAAAATAACTAAAGAGCTCAATAAATTACAACAAATGTGATGGTACTTTGACACCAGAAGCTCAACCATTTGAAGGAAAGTTCCAAACAATGGATAAAAGGAAGCATACTAAAACACAAGTAAAACAAGAGGATTATTTTTATTGTCTTCCATTATCTGAGAGTGGAATGCAAACAAAGCAATGCAAAAGCACCATTCAAGACATCTGACTGATTTATACAAAGTGTAAATAAGACACCAATACAATGCTGAACATTCTCCAAAACAAGATGCAACATACACATCATTCATTTGGCTATTCAACGGGAATATGTCACGTTTTTTGCCATAATTATTCTTGTTTCATGTTTGCCCACGATGGCAGGACAAGACTTTCAGGTAAAGCAAATCCTGGTTTTCCAATGTCAAAAGGCCTTGGCCGCTTGCACGTAATACTTAGTTTTCCATTTTTAACCTTAAGGTTGCACCTTATGTTTAAATTGTCCATCCGAACATCTTTTTTTTTCTTTTTCTTCTTTCCTTCCTTGGGTAATAAAGAATAGTGACCTTGAAGAATTAAGAGAATTGGGGTCCGGCACCTTTGGCACTTTTTACCATGGAAAATGGAGGGGACTGATGTTGCTATAAAACGAATCAATGAGAGGTGTTTTGCTGGGAAACCTTCTAAACAAGATCGCAAGGTTGTTCATTTTAAGCAACTGGCTTTTCTTTTCTTTTGTTATTCGTGTATTTTTCTTTTTGTTCCTTGACTCAAGTCCTTTTTGTTGTTTTATATTGTACCAGTGAGAAGATTTTTAGAATGAAGCAATTAAGTTTGCTGATTTGCACCACCCAAATGTGGTACTTTTTATGGTGTCGTGCTTGATGGGCCTGGGAGATTTGTGGCCACAGTAACAGAATATATGGCCAATGGTTCGCTCAAAAATGCTTTGTTGAAGAATGAAAAGTAACAATTGTTCTCATTTTTCATACGTTTAATTTAATTTGTTAGAAGTTAGTTGCAGTATAATGTATCTTCACCCTTAGATTAAGCATAAATACAATTGATGCAGGAGTCTTGAAAAGTGGAAGCGCCTCTTGATTGCTATGGATGCAGCTTTTAGAATGGAACACCTGCACAGAAAGAATATTGTGCACTTTGATTTGGAAAGTGATAATCTACTGGTCAATCTTCGAGATCCTCATCACTCAATATGCAAGGTTTGTGTATTACTGATAATAGCAGAATCATCATTGTAGTGCATTCCATTTAGTTAAACTCTTGATTTGATTTTTAAACAAAACAGGATGATAACCAATTTTTATAGTTATTGTTGTAATTAACACAATTAATTGTCAAATAAAAAATGTATTTGACTATTAACATTTTTTTGTTTGACTAATTATAGTATGTTTTAAGAAGAAAATAAGCTTGGCTTGTCTTAGATATACGGGATAAAGTAATGTTTTTAACTAACAAATGCCTTAAACCAGCAATGGTCTCAATCTCCTCCCAAGACCTCTCAAAACCCTTACTCTCTAATCAAATGTTCCATTAAAAAAAATCTAGTGAGATATTTCACAACCTTGATCGCATAAGACAACAATCTCTATTTCAAACCAAACTAACTCTAAAGGGCTCGACAAAAGTTGAAAATCAAGGTAGCAAACTGCGATCTCTAAAGGATACGATGTGATCTAAAGGAATGCTCCTGTGCTATAAATGCATGGGTGCAGTCCAAACACAAAGGAAGATTGTCCCTATATATAATAACTTTTTATAGGAAGCATTTTTGAAGTGTTAACTCATCTATTTCCAACAGGCTATTCCTACTTCGACCAAGAGTGAAGAGTTCCTTACGAAAAATTCTGATTCCGAAGGAACTCGACGCATTTTGACCTAAACCGACTTAACTTTTTGAGTTTCTACATGTTTATTTTTGCTTCCTCCAAGAGTTAAGAGTTTCCTACGCAAGTATTGATTCTGAAGGAACCCGACGCGATTCTTATCTAACTGGTTTAACTCTTCTACTTTCTATTGGAAATTGTTGCTTCAACCAAGAGGGAAGAGTTGCCTACGCAAATTCTGATACCGAAGGAACCCGATGCATTCTGATCTAACCAGCTTTACTCTTCTACTTTCTACATGCTATTGTTGCTTCAGCCAAGAGTGAAGATTTCCCTACGCAACTTTTGATCCTGAACGAACCCGACGCATTCGGAGGTAGGGAGCTGATTCCTAAGAAGTTGGTTAGTGTTCTTGTTCTGATTTTTTTACCTTCAGTTAACTACGTTGTTTCTGAAGAAATTAAAGTTATGGGATGTGATGCATGTTGGTAGGGAGCTGAATCCTTTCTTAGGAACGTTTTGGTGAGCATGGAGGCTGTTTATTTGAGTCGGAAGCCCACTGCAAAATCTGTTTTGGAGTTTGGTCGATCTGTTCATGATGATACAAATTTGTTATGATCATATTGCATTTTGAAGTTTTGGGGTATTTTTCTTCCATTTCTTTTCTACTTCCAATTTCATTTTCAATTTCTGTTTATTTTTTATTTTTTCTTATGTATATTATTTTCTAATGGTCACAAGTTGTGCAATGTCTTTCTTTTAAGTCATTGGCTACTTTGTAAAGAGAAAAACAAAGTTAACTATATCATCATTCTACTCTTTCTACCCCATTTCCATAAAGAAGCAAGAAACCAGCTAACAGGCAGATCGAACTGGCTTAAAGACTCAATTGGCCATTTAGTCTTTCGAGATTTAACATTCTGTCATTGTTGTCGTTGCCCTTAAATCTCCTCACAATCTCTTTGTTCTTCCAACAATCATTAAGAAAAATCTGTGTAAACTGAACCCCATGTCTTCCCTTTTCTCCCCACCGGCCAAAATTTTTCCTTCCATTATTTGTTATGATCATATTGCTTTTAGAACTTTTGGGGTATTTTTCTTCCTTCCATTTTTTCTACTTTCAACTTCATTTTTATTTTATGGATTCATCATTCAATTTCAGCAAACCCACTGCTTATGGTCAAAAGCAAATTTAAGTTGACAATGGTTAGAAGATATAATATTACATTTACCTCATAAGTTTTTGGATGAATTGGTGATTTAACATGGTCTAGAGTGAATAGTTTAGGAGGTCTGTTAGGCCACCATTGTTATTTACTTATAATAGAAGAAAGAAAAATAAGGCACTTTAGGAACCAACAATAGTTACTTAAAAAAGATGACAGTTATCTAAAACAGGAAGTTAAATGAACGAGAGGGAGATGGGAAAGGGCAGGCAGTTTTTAGTAAAAGGAAGGGCCTGCAATACTCCATGAGAGATAGGGGAAGCAGAAGGCTCATGATCCTTTTCTGGTTTTAATTGTAGTATTTTTAATTTTGTTTATTTGTGTTTTGGAGTAGGAGGGTTTTGATAGAACACTGATATAGTGTTTCTATTTATTGATATTTGCAACGGAATTACAATCTCAAAGCAGTAAAAGAAAATATAAAGAACCCTAACCCCTTGCCCTTCCTCTCTTTCAAGGAATATTGCAGCCTTAATTCTTCACCCTTCTCCCTCCCAACAGACCCCTATTTATACTCCATACCCAACTCCTATTCATACTCTAACTAACTTTCTCTCTCCATAACAAACTCCTACTTATGCTCTATTATTTTATTATGGAGCATCTACTAACAATATTAAAACTAAGGCTATTCTCCCTAGCACGTGCGATTAACCTTGCTTCTTCTTCCTTCTACTGTACTGGTGTATAATTGGGGGTCTATCATTACATTCCCTTTCCAAATGCACCTTGTCCTCAAGGTGAAAATTCGGAAATTTCTTCTAAAATTCTTCATACTCCTCCCAAGATGCATCCTGAGGTGGTAGCCCTTGCCATTTAATCAGCACCTCCCACATTCCTTCCTTGTTCTTCGAATACCCATATATCTCCTCCGGAATAGCCAACCACTCATAGTTTTCATTTAAACAGGCCATTTCTTCTGGTTTCAACATGGTGTGATTTCCCACCATCTTTCTAAGTTGCGAGACATGAAAGACTGGGTGAATACATGACGATTCCGGTAGTTGGAGCTTGTATGCTACCAGTCCTATTCGTTCTGTAACTTCAAATGGCCCAAAAAACTTTGGGGACAGTTTCTCATTCTTTTTCTTACGCAAGGAAGATTGCCTGTATGGCCTAATTTTTAAAAACACCATGTCACCAACCTTGTATTCCACATCTCTTCTCTTCAAATCTGCAGTCTTTTTCATTTTATCTTGAGCCACTCGAAGGTGTTCCTTCAATACTTCCAAGACTTCATCCCTTGCCTTGAGTTGTTCATCTAACAGGAAGTTAGATGTGCTTTGATCCCCATAGTATAATAACGGAGGGGGTGTGCGACCGTATACAGCCTGAAAAGGAGTGATTCCCAATGACCGGTGGAAGGTGGTATTGTACCAATACTCTGCCCAGTGTAGCCATTTTGCCCATTCCTTCGGTTTCTCACTACAGAAACATCTTAAATATGTTTCCACGCTCCTGTTGACCACTTCTGTCTGACCATCTGTTTGTGGGTGATATGCCGTGCTTCTATTTAATTTAGTGCCAG
Organism: Cucumis sativus; assembly: GCF_000004075.3. NCBI lineage: Eukaryota > Viridiplantae > Streptophyta > Magnoliopsida > Cucurbitales > Cucurbitaceae > Cucumis > Cucumis sativus. The sequence continues at coordinate 112,913 of NW_022279584.1, read as the reverse complement.
CCAATTTGAACATTCCTTTCCAAAAACTGCTCACAAATACCTTATCTCTATCCGATACGATGGATTTAGGAAATCCGTGTAGACGCACAATTTCTTTAACAAATATTTCTGCTACAGTTTTCGCTGTGAAAGGATGTTTGAGAGCAAGGAAATGACCATATTTGCTGAACCTATCGACCACTACAAATATAGTTTCAAAGCCACATGATTTCGGCAACCCCTCAATGAAGTCCATTGAGATATCACTCCAAATGTTGGTGGGAACTTCCAATGGCAGTAATAGCCCAGCCGGGGTTAAAGCCAAGGATTTATTCTTCTGACAAATAAGACATTCATCACAGTACCTTTTGATGTCAGTTTTCATTCCGGCCCAATATAACTCTCCAGTAATTCTCTTATAAGTTCTTAGAAAACCAGAATGTCCACCTATCACAGAGTCATGGTAAGTATACAGTATGGCTGGAATCAAAGCTGATGACTGAGATAACACCAACCTGTCCTTGTACCTTAGCATTCCGTGTCTGATAGAAAATTTTCTTTCAGTATTCTCCTCCCCTGATTGTAGTTCATCCCATACTTTGCGAAGTCTGATATCTTCTTCCACTTCCTTCTTGACTACTAATAAGTCTATTAATGCTGGTGCCGTTAAGCTACTGAGTTGAACCGCTGGAGGTACACGGGATAGGGCGTCCGTGGCTTTATTCTCTAGTCCTGGTTTGTATTGTACTTCAAAAGAGTATCCCAATAGCTTGGCTACCCACTTTTGGTACTGTGGTTGAATTACTCTCTGCTCTAGTAAAAACTTCAATGATTTCTGGTCAGTCCTTACTATGAACGGTTTCCCAAGTAGATACGGTCTCCATCTCTGTACAGCCATGACTACGGCCATTAATTCTCTTTCATAGACTGACTTTACTCTGTCCCTTACTGCCAAGGTGTGGCTGAAGTAGGCAATCGGTTTCTTGGCTTGCATTAACACAGCTCCTATGCCATACCCCGATGCATCCGTTTCCAATTCAAAGGTGCTACTGAAATCTGGCAATGCTAAGACTGGTAGGGTCATCATCGCTTGTTGCAGCCTTTGAAAAGCTTCTTCTGAATCGTCAGTCCAATTGAACCCTCCTTTCTTCACTAACTGAGTTAAAGGAGCTGCCATTGATCCATAATGTTGGACGAACTTTCGGTAATATCCTGTCAAGCCCAGGAACCGCGCGAACTTCTCTTATATTTGTAGGTGTAGGCCATTCTTTAATTGCTCTTATCTTTTCCGGATCGACCTCAACTCCTTGAGCTGATATGATGTGGCCTAGGTAATCCACGCGTTCTTGGTGCAAAGCTACACTTCTTTCGATTAGCATAGAGTTCGTTTCTTCTTAGGATTTCCAGTGCTAGTCCAAGATGCGTGAGATGTACCTCTAAGTTTTTGCTATAGATCAAAATATCATCGAAGAACACCAATATGAACTTCCTTAGATATGGCTTAAATACCGTGTTCATCAAAGATTGGAAAGTTGAGGGGGCATTAGTTAATCCGAAGGGCATGACTAAGAACTCATAATGTCCTTCGTGTGTACGGAATGCTGTCTTTTCGATATCTCCACTTGCCATCCTAATTTGATGGTACCCAGCTTTCAAGTCAATCTTTGAAAACCATCTAGCTCCATTCAACTCGTCGAATAACTCCTCAATAACTGGAATGGGAAACTTATCGGGTATAGTCACGCTGTTTAAGACTCTATAATCTACGCAGAATCTCCAGCTTCCATCCTTCTTCCGTACTAACAGAACCGGGCTGGAATATGGGCTATTACTTGGGCGAATAACCCCTGAACTCAGCATCTCTTCCACCAATCTCTCCATCTCTGCCTTTTGTTGGTATCCATAGCGATACGGCCTCACATTTACCGGGTCAGTTCCTTGTTTCAAATAGATATGATGCTCAATACTTCTTCGTGGAGGTAGAGTCTCCGGCCATGTAAAAACATCTTCGAATTTCTTCAGGACATCTGAAACTGCCTCGTCCACCGCTAGTACTTCCTCAATTCCATTATCTTCTGGGGGCTCATACATTGTCTCCATTGCTCTGCACTCAATTAAGAATCCTTGGTCAGAATCCCTCCATGACTTAATCATATTCTTGAGGCCAACCATGGCTTTGGTTAAGCTGGGGTCTCCTTTGATTTTCACCTTCTTCCCATTGTGTAGAAAAGTCATGGTCAAGTTTTTCCAATCCACTTCCGTCACGCCCAATGAATACAACCACTGCATTTCTAGTACTCCATCTACTCCTCCCAACTCAAGTGGTAAGAAGTTTGCTTCCACTTTCCATCCCTCCAGTTCTAGCTCGATGCCTTCACAAATTCCTTTCCCCTTCACAGCTGCACACGAGCCCAAAATCACTCCATAGTGTGAAGTAGTCTTTGTCGGTAAACTCAGTTCCTGCACCACCTTGTCCGAGATGAAGTTATGGGTTGCTCCACAATCTATTAGGATAATTACTTCTCTATCCTTAATCTTTCCTCTCACCTTCATCGTTCCGGGATTCGTCAGCCCAACCACTGAATTTATGGAAAGTTCAACGATAGCCTGATCTTCTGGATTTATCTCGACACAGTTCAATTCTGTCTCATCCCATTCCGCTTCCTCCACAATTTCATATTCCTCATCCTCCTTCACCACATACATTCTTAGTTCCCTTTGCTCCCTTCCTTTACATCGGTGTCCATGAAAGTACTTTTCATTACAGCGAAAGCAAAGTCCCTTCTCTTTTCGGGCTTGAAATTCTGCATCGGGTAGTCTCTTCGTCGGGCCTTCTTTCTTAACTTCTCCAGTCGCTGTTCTTAATGTCACCGTCCGTATTGGAAATATGGTATTTCCTTTGTCCTCACTGTGGTTCATCGCTGCACTACTCCTGATGATTGAAGAGTTTGGAGGGGGGTATTTACCCTTGGCATAGCCGTTTAGGTTCGCCTCCTTGCGAATGATCTCCCGGTTCTCCACGAGTTGAGCTGCGTGCATCATCTCGGCCAAACCAACCGGTTTACAAAAAACTACCTCAGCTTTGATCCACGGGAACAGTCCATTCATAAACGTCTCCTCTACCACACGATCTTGCAGGTCGGCAAGTGGTGCCATCAACCTATCAAACTCATTGCGATATTCCTCCACTGTGGTCTGCTGTTTAATCCTTAAGAATTGCCCACAAATGGATCCTTCTCTCGACGATCGAAACCGCACCAGCAATCTCTCCTTAAGATTGTGCCATCCTGTAAACTTATCGCGTTCTTCTTGTGCTCGGTACCAGTTTAACGCTGGACCTTCAAAACTGATGGTCGCCACCAAAACCTTCTCTGCATCACTCAGTTTGTGAATTTGGAAGTACCGGTCGGCGCGGAACAACCACGAATCCGGATCCTCGCCATTGAATACTGGCATTTCGACCTTCTTGAATTTGTCTCTCTCATTCGCACCCTCTTCGTCCTCAGTCCTCCTCTCCTTTGTTTCGTTCTCACCTCTCCTACTTGTCGAACTCTCTCCTTCATTACTTTTTCTGCCTCCAGTTTCTTGTGCGCCGTAGTCTGCCAACTTCTCACTGGTTGTCGTCCGTTCTTTCGCAATGGAATCCATGAGTATCATCAGCATTTGATGCGTCTTTTCAGTTTGATGACTGATCGCTGTTAAGCTTTCTTCGATCGCTGGAATTTTACTCACTTCTTTCTTTATCAGCAACATTTCCTGATCGTAAGCTTCCATTCTCTCTTCTGATCGCGTGTTAACCATGGTTTTCTCCTTGCCCAGATTCGACAGGCTCTAATACCAATTTGATAGAACACTGATATAGTGTTTCTATTTATTGATATTTGCAACGGAATTACAATCTCAAAGCAGTAAAAGAAAATATAAAGAACCCTAACCCCTTGCCCTTCCTCTCTTTCAAGGAATATTGCAGCCTTAATTCTTCACCCTTCTCCCTCCCAACAGACCCCTATTTATACTCCATACCCAACTCCTATTCATACTCTAACTAACTTTCTCTCTCCATAACAAACTCCTACTTGTGCTCTATTATTTTATTATGGAGCATCTACTAACAATATTAAAACTAAGGCTATTCTCCCTAGCACGTGCGATTAACCTTGCTTCTTCTTCCTTCTACTGTACTGGTGTATAATTGGGGGTCTATCAGGTTTCTTTGTTTGTTGTTTGTAATTTCTATGTAATTTTCTTTTTATTGTAACATTGAGTTTCAAATATCAATATAATAGAAACACCACATCTGTGTTCTATCAAGGTTGTATGTTCAAAAGTGAGTAGATAGTTGAGGAGGTCCTTATGTTCAAAAGTGAAGTGAATTCTAGGTGATACAATATAAAATTTATCTTAACCCATCAGCTTAAGCTTTTGGGTGATTAAATGGTTTAACAATAATATGATTCCAAAGTAGAAATCAAGTGGAGAGGACACAAAGGCTAGTATTTTAGGTAAAGGTGAACAAAGGTTCTTTATTCAATTTCTAATGCTGGGTTGTATAACATAATTATGGTTGAAGTTGTAATAGTACTCTACTTCATTTGTACAATGTACTCTACTTCATTTGTACAATGTACTCTACTTCATTTGTACAATGCCTTCTACTTCTATTGTACAATGCATACTAATTAAGTTGAGTCAACATTGTTAAATAAAAAAAGCTGCTTGATGTTGGTTGAGTCAACAATCAATTCTTTACTGTAACTAATGTTGAAGTTGTGTTTGTATTCTGTGATGAAATAGATGGATGGGCGTGGGATTGACTCATTAGCAAGATTTTACCTGTATTTTGGATATACTCAAAAGAAGAATTATCATTCCCAGCCAAAAAGTTGAAAGCATTTTGGTTTTCACCTCCCTCCATTTCTAATGCTGCTGATGATGGTGATGGAGTCAATGGACCTCTGCCAAGAGTGTTCATATCACAAATTCTCGTGGATTAGTTGAGTAAATAAACTCAAGGTGCGTTTCACCAAATTCTCGATATGCAAAAATCTGAATATATTTTTTTCCTGAAATTTGGCTACAACCTGTATCTTGGTGTTGCAGTAAGTGTATTGTTTTTTTTAAAACACAAACTACTAGCATTTTTATTATTGAACTGATGAACAAAAATTCAGACAAACTAATCATTTACCTCATTTTTCCCTCCTCTCAAAATACATCATGGAAAGAATAAAACAAACACAAAATCAATAACATGAGGCAAACCACAGTTTGAACCATGCACAATGCTCTCTCTTTCTAGACTTTTAATGCACGGTCATTCTGTTTTCCGGCACTGGTTGTAAAGCAGTTCTCACTTTCACGCCACCTCCAACAACTTTTGTGTTGATGTTATTATTTTCCATCTTCTTATGGTTAAGTTGGAGTTTTTCCTTGAACAACTTCCTCAACTGCCTTAGGCTAGTATTATCTTTCTTCACCACTAACTGAATGAACTTTGCTTTGTTCTGTTCTTTTTCAGCTTCTTCTTCCTCAGCATCTGGGTTGTCCATTAGCAAACTAATGGTTTGTTCTTCAACGGGAGATTTGGCTTCTATTGTTGGCCTAGGGAATTGGTTTGCCAATGATTGAACTGCATTGTTGTTGGAGGATGTGATAGTGATTTCCACCAAAGCTTCCTCACATTGAACAATGGCATTTGGGATTTCTGGTTGTGAGTCGATAGCTTCGACAATTATGTCTTTAGGAAGAGTTTCTTCTTCCATTTTCCATTGGATCTTGACATCAACCAAATCATCAGAAACATTCTCGGGGAACTCCTCCGTGGACTTATTGATAATTGTATCATCTTCTTCAGCTTGAACGGAACTTTTCTCCATTTTTGTTTCCTTCTTGTCTCCTTCAATGTCAGCATCTGATGCTACATTTCCGGTTGTGGGATCTGATCATTTTCATCTTGATTGTCTTTCACTTCCAAAGATTCTTCATCACTGCTCAAGGCATCATCTCCATCAACTTCAGTTTCTTCTTCCACATTTTCGTGGGGAAGAGACAGTTCTTCAGCAGAGTTATTCACGTGTGTTTTCTTCTTCAACATCTTCTTCAATTTTATGTTCCAATTCACAGGTAGACTCATTTTGTTGAGATTCAAATTCCATACCAAATTCTTCTGCAATGCTCGATTTGTGAACTTCAGTAACATCCAAGTCTTCAGTAGGCAGAGAAGATTTGTCAGATTCATTGATTTCCTCAGCAGAAATCTCCACAAAATCATCATCTTTCGAAACTTCATTTACTTTTTCATCTTCAGAGAAGCATTGCACATCCGAGTTAGCATGAGGTGCCTCTGTTTTAGAATCATCAACGCTCTTTGCACTAATTACATTTTCATCAAAAAGATTTTAACATATCATCAAGAACCATTTCTGGTTCCTTCTCTGAGAGTGCAGTAAGTGTATTGTTAGCAATGTAGTAGGCATAAGGTAGGAACATGATGCATTTTGGTTTATGTAACAAAACCTTAGCTTGAATTACAACTTCATATCATTTTTCCTACCGCATTCAGGACATAATCAGAAGATACACTGAATGTTCTTGCATTGAGAAGAAGCATGAAATCTTAAACGCTTTCACAATCTTCAACTTCAACAATTGCTTCCATCTACTTAGCTTAGCTTGGCTGGCTATCTAAGACCAAAATATACTTTACAACCTGGGGAATATTAAATCTAGAATTTACAAAATTAGTACATATTATTTAAAATCAAACTAAACAGACTGCAATCTAAATGTGGAAAATTAAAAATTACCACAAAGTTTCAGTAGAGTAAATAATGTAGCAGCAACAAAGAAGACAATTGAAATGGCAACCCAAAAGTGCTGCAAAAATAAAGAAGAAAATAAGCTTTGATCAAACAACTCATTAAGAAGAAGAAAATAACCTAATTTGGTTCTTCAAAGATCTATAAGAAAAAGAGGAATACAACTAAAGAATAATTATACCATCCTCGACTCTTACTTCAAAGCAAATTTTGAATGTTCAATTTAGCAATGCTAGTCTATAGGCTTCTTACTCTTAATTGTATAAATTTACCCATCAATAGCAACATTGTTTTTATAGAGAAAGTTAAACAATGGAGATGATAAATAATCTTACAAACTCCTATTGGATCGTTTTTCTTTTCAAATGAAAATAGTTAATTTATTTCATTTATGGAAGGTGAAAATCTCAAATATATAGTAAAAGAACATGGAATATAAGGAAGCCCATAAAAAGAAGAGACTCCACTAGCTAGGTATTGATCAAAGATAAATATATGGATAAATAGATGCAACCTACAAATATATCAAAACAGACTAATACTCAAACTAAACTAAAGAAAACAAAAACATTTACTACTAAAAGATAAAATAAAACACAATTCAAAACAATTAATTACCAAGATTGATCTCAATCGAAAACCAAAACGCATCACATTATGAAGATATTGTGCTTCACATAACACTCCAAATAGCTATACCAAAATTACTTACTCTACATTTTCCATTTTGGCAAATCCACCTACAAGAATGCTAGTTACCAAGCTCATTTCTATGCCTTCTCTTCTTTCATTTTTCTAACAAAAGATAGTATGAATAAGGCTGCACATTTGAAAAAATAAAGACAATTAATAATCAATAATGCTACCTAGCAGTCACAAGTTAACAATCAAATGAAAAAACCCAAGGATTTTTGCGGTGGAAGCACGATGAAGATTGGTTGCCGTTCGCGATCTAGGGTCACAGATTGAGAAGAGAACAAAATTAGAAACCAACTTGGAGAGAAATAAAAGAAAAATTGATAGGGAAAGAGTAGAGTAAGAAAGAGAAAAGTAAGAAAGAGAGGAAAAATTTACTTTTTAAAACCTAACAATTTTTTAAAAAGAAATTAAAAATGGTGGAAATTAGGAAAAAAATACAAAAAATTCAAAAAAAAAATAAAACTGGCTCATCATTAATGTCGATTTAAAAACGACATTAAACCCTTATCATTAATGTCGGTTTGATCCACCTTTTCAAAAACGACAATAAAGACAATTTTTCATTTTTTTCACCTGACACTACAACCCAGATTTGTTGTAGTGTTATTATGGGTTGATGTATCTTTTTCAGATAAAAAATGCTATTTGCTAAAATTCAAAAGAAAAAGTTGTTTTGTCATTTTTTAAAATGACCCATAAAAACGTTATTATATCTCTTATGACAAAGAGTGTGGATTTATTAGTTCATATTTGACTTGTTTTTTGTTGGTAAAATTGGATAAGATCGCATTATATTGATATAATTACACTAATGACACTCTTAAATCAATATTAATAGAAATTATAATTTAATTAATGTTATTAAGTTAAATGAATATAGTTTAAAATTATAATTGGTTTTGTAATATTGAAGCACAAACCAATTCAATAATTACAAATCGAAAGCATTCATTCATTCTTTGGATACACAAGCGTAAAAAAAACTTTTCAAAATCTTAAAGATAATACAAATAAATAAAAATACGGATTTAATTTTCAAGGAGTATGAATCATTACCTCTCCTTACCCTTCTTTAAGAATCACTTAAGCAACTTCTTCCTAGCAATTGGAAGATATGTTAGAAAACAATACAAATTAGCATAGAACATCACAGTAAACAAAAGCGTTCAGAGTAACGTACACAAAAGTATAAGAGTTTATCTTTTTAAAAGCTACAAACTAATGGGTTCACCAGATATCTCATCAAATAGGTTCACCGGTGACTGCTGAAACGTGTGGGTTGTGACTGTTGAATCAGAATCAGTCCGATTTTAGGTGGGTATCTAACCGAATGGGTTCAGAGTTGGAGATTTGTGGGTGGTGAATGCTGAATCTGGCTATCTCACAAACACGATTCACTGGAGAGAAAAATATTTTGATGGTGGTCGTGAGAGCTGGGCACAAACGTAGATGAAGGTGGATGAAGGAAATGATTGATTTCAATATAACACCCCAAAACTAGTAAGTTAACTTTAATGTGTGTTATATTGAAATTTTTTAGGTGTTATGTGTGAAATTATTTGATTTGTGGAAGTTAAGTACGTTGGAGTGATATGTGGTTAATTCTGAAATTTGAAATCCTATTGTTAAAGTGGTGATTTTTGGATTGATTGGTTGGTAAATTAAATTTGTAAAGTTTGAAGTATTATGAGTAATTATTTTTTATCAGTATAAGCAAAGTTATAGAGGAATAAGAATAATTATATTATGGGATAATATAATTATTCATAATATAATTATTATGGAAAAGAGAGAAGTTATTGATGATATATTGAGTCGGTAATGAAGAAAGAGAAAAATTATTTGAAATAGAAAAAAATGAGTTCGTTGGGGAAATTAAATAATGACAATAAAGATAATGACAATAATACTGTATTATTATTATTATTGTATATATTAAATAAGCCTCTTTCATTTTTCATGTCCATCTTCTCCACCCCTCTTTCTTCTTCACCATTCAACCCTAGAGCAGTCGCCGCCCCACTTCAGCCATCGTCGCGCACAACACTCCAGTGAGAGAGTCCTCGTCACGGTCGCATAGTCGAAGCATCACGGTCACGAAGCACAACCGTTCGTTTCTCTCCAGCCGTGTTGACTCGTGTTGCATCGGACAGTCGAACGACCCCTATCCGCCGTTCGCTCCTCCTTCGCGTCGTCGATCGTAACCCTCTCTTTTGTCGAAACCATCATCGGTCGTAGCCTCCACTTGCACAGCACCGCCGGACATCATCGCGCTTGACAGTCAAGGATTCAAGCCATGACAATTTTCTTTTCGCGAGCCACACGTCCAAGCCGCGTCAGTTCAAGCCGTGTCCCTTCACCGAGCCGCGTGAGTCATCTCTGTTGATCCAAGCCGTTCCATGTAAGCCGTACGCGAGCCATACACAACTGAGTCGATCCTGTGTGAGCCGTATGCGAGCCGTGAGTCTCAAGACCCGAGCCGAAGCCTTGCTAGCCGAGCCACCTTCAGTTTTAGCCGTCTGCAACATATTTAAGCCCTTGGTGAGTTTTTGCTTAGTTCTTGTTGGGTTTGGTATGCCCAAATAATTATTGTTTTGGGTCTTAAATAAGTTAGCACTGGAATGAGTTGTATTATGTTTTTTGAAGGTTAAGGTGTGGTTGAGGAATTGAATTGTGCAAATTTCAATTTAAGGTTGTATTGAGATCAACTTTAAATCTTTGGGGTAAGTTTGATTGAATTGGTTGCCTAATTAAACAGTAAAGTGATAGATTGACAAAATTATTAAGTTTAATTTTGTTCATGTTTAGGACTGAGTTTATTGTGAGGATTTGACTCTCAATCAGAGGAGTACTATTTCTTTTGTGAATCTCCAGGTAAGAGATTTTTCGTACTAAACCCTACTTGGAAGTTGCAGGTATGTTATGTATTGTTTAGTAGTGTAAGTAAGAGATGTATAATATGTCTATTTGAGATGGCTGTATAAATAGTTACTTAGTAAACCATATTATGATTTAGATATAATATTCTTTGTTGAGGCATGCTATGATCAAATATGTGACTTTTGAGTTATGTGTAACTGAGCTAAGATGTTGATGCTATGATAAGCATGTATAGGCTATAGTGTTCTGTTAGTTTTGCCTGTTAGAGTCATACCATATGAGGGTCCCTCGGGTTCACCACCTATGTATGCCTATGTGGCTGGTTTGAGATGTGATTCGATGGGATCACTTACAACCCGACTCTCCTATAGGGTTATTCCTTCGGGTTCACCGAGAGCCCAAATGTGTCCCTACGGAACCATTGGATAGTATGCATTCGGGAGCGCAATAGTATGCAGTACCATGTTACATGACTCTAGGTTAACAGACACATACTGAGACCAATATGGGTCTCTTACTAAGTATAAATTTATACTCACTCTTTTAAATGTTTAGTTTTCAGGTAAGGGTAGAGGCAAGGGAAAACTGGCGAATGATAAGAAGTGACCGTGGATCGCCATAGGGAACCGTTCAGTTTTCTTTCACATTTATATTTCAGTAGTTATATTTTCATAGATTTATTTCAGAACTCCAGTTCAATTACTTTAAGTATATTTCCTCTATTTTTGGGTCGAAAGTAGAATTTAGATTAGTTATTTTAACTATTTATTTATTTTTATTATTTAAAGTTTTTCCTCAAATTTTAATTTATTTTCTTGTATATTAAAAAAAAAATCTATATTTACTTAAATAGTAATGACCTAAACCTTCTAGAAAAGTTGGGGCGTTACAGTTGGTATCAGAGTCAAAGTTTTAGATTTTGTAGACTGACTTACGATGTAAGTCTTTGATTTTATCCCTATAGTTAATACGGTCTTTCGTCACTCGCCAGGTACATTTTTATGATATAATTTAAGATTGTGCATATGACCTTGCATGAATTAAACTAGATAAGTAAGCATGTTATGAATGAACTCGTAGTAAAAGACTTTTAATGGTGGAAATTAGGAAAAAAATGCTGCCATGTAGAAGTGTTCATAGAGGTGGTATTAGAGGTAGAGGAGCTGGATGTAACCATCCTGTGGGACAACCTGAAGCACAACCTGGAGGACAGCCCGGGGAACAACCAACTGTACAAGCTGTCAACCCTACTGCACCTGTTACTCAAGCAGACCTTGCTGCTATGGAGCAAAGGTACAGAGACTTATTGTTTGAAGTGATGGCACAACGACAGCCTGCCTCACAGACCTAGACAGCTCTTGTTCAGGCATCGGCTGTAGGTGATCAGATTCCAGCTACAGGAGTTCAGGCCCCAATTGTAGCCCAACACTTACCAGGCATGCTTTTAGCCGAAGCCAAGCACTTGAGGGACTTGAGGAAGTATAACCCTTAAACTTTTGATGGATCTTTAGCAGATCCCACCAAAGCACAAATGTGGTTGAGTTTGGTGGAGACCATCTTTCGTTATATGAAGTGCCCTAATGACCAGAAGATTTAGTACGCTGTGTACTTAATGATTGATAGAAGCAGAGGTTGGTGGGAGTCCACAGAGAGGATGTTGAGTGGAGATATAAGTAAGATCACCTGGGAGCCGCTCAAGGAGAACTTTTATGCCAAATTCTTCTCTGCCACAGTGAGAGAGGCCAAGTGCCAGAGTTCCTAAAACTAGAGCAAGGTAACATGACCATGGAAGAGTATGATCAGAAGTTCGATGTGTTATCCCAGTTTGCACCCGATTTAGTGAGAACCGAGGCTGAGAGAGCTAACAAGTTCGTCAAAGGTCTCAAGTCTAAGATCTAGGGTTTCGTTCGTGTCCTTAGACCAACCACCCAAGCTGATGCGCTGCGCATGGCAGTAGACCTGAGTTTGTATGAGAGGACGATGTTGGCCAAGGCTGTAGAGAAGGGGCCAACTTCGGGACATAAACGGAAGACTGAGCAGCAGCCTATAGTAGCACCACAAAGGAATTTGAGATCAATGGTTTGTTCCAACGGCACTGACAACAAGCTACTCAGACAGGCCAAACCTTGAAGGTACTATTCATGACTCTTAATTATGGAAGACCTCACTCGGGTCGTTACCTAGCAGGAAGTGGAGTATGTTACAAATGCAGACAACTTAGGCATCTAGCTGATAAGTGCCCTCAGAAGTCATTCGGAGTTGTTGCGAACCAGACTTCCCCACCCCCATCAAGGGAGAGTTTTTGTCACTAATAGGCAGGAGGCCGAGAGAGTTGGCACAATGGTGACAGGTACACTCACAATCTTGGAACACCTGGCTTTAGTATTATTTGACTCGGGGTCCTCTCATTCTTTTATATCCTCTGTGTTTGTATAACATATGAATTTAGAAGTAGAACCCCTGAGTTACCTGTTGTCTGTTTCTACTCCATCTGGAGAAATTATGTTGTCGAGAGAAAAGAATTGGCACCTGCGCATGTTTTAGATGTAACTTTATTAGTATTGGACATGCAAGATTTTGATGTAATATTAGGCATGGATTGGCTATCCGCTAACCATGCAAACATAGATTGTTCCCGCAAGGAGGTAATTTTTAACCCTCTTGAGGTAACTAGTTTTAAGTATAAGGGGGCAGGGACTGTGGTTCTACCTAAAGTTATCTCAGCCATGAAGGTTAGTAAGCTGCTCGACCAGGGTACTTGGAGTATCTTGGCTAGTGTTATGGACACTAGAGGGCCTAAAGTATCTTTATCATCTGAGCTAGTGGTAGGGAAATATCTCGATATTTTTCCAGAGGAGCTTCTAGGACTTCCGCGCCGCAGAGAGGTTGACTTCGCCATAGAGCTCGAACCAGGTACTGGTCTCATATCGAGAGCCTCATACAGAATGACGCCAGCAGAACTGAAGGAGCTGAAGGTCGAGTTGCAGGAATTGCTGGACAAGGGTTTTATTCGACCTAGTGTGTTACCTTGGAGAGCACCAATGTTGTTTGTGAAGAAGAAAGATGGGTCGATGCGTCTTTGCATTGACTATAGAGAGCTTAATAAGGTGACAATCAAGAACAAATATCCATTGCCTAGAAATGAGGAGCTATTTGATCAGCTACAGAGAGCCACGATGTTCTCTAAGATCGGTTTACGTTTGGGATATCACCAGTTGAGGATTAGGCACAATGATATCTAAGACGACCTTTCGTTCTCGTTATGGACATTATGAGTTTATTGTAATGTCCTTTGGCTTGACAAATGCTCTTGCTGCATTTATGGAATTGATGAACATGGTGTTTAAGGATTTCTTAGACATTAGACATTTATGCGATAGTTTTTATTGATGACATCTTGGTTTACTCCAAGGCAGAGGCTGAGCATGAGGAGCATTTGCATCAGGTATTCGAGACCCTTCGAGCCAATAGGTTGTATGCCAAGTTTTCCAAGTGCGAGTTCTGGATGAAGCAGGTGTCATTCCTTGGTCATGTAGTATCCAGTGAGGGACTTTCTGTGGACCCAGCAAAGATCGAAGTCGTTACCAATTGGCCTCGACCTTCTACAATTAGTGAAGTTCGAAGTTTTCTAGGTTTAGTAGGTTATTACAGGAGGTTTGTGGAAGGGTTCTCTCATATAGCTAGTCCTTTGACCCAACTAAGCAGGAAGGGGACTCCTTTTGTTTGGAGTCCAGCGTGTGAGAGCAGTTTCTAGAATCTCAAGCAAAAACTCGTTACTCCATCGGTCCTTACAATGCCTAATGGATCTGGTAATTATGTGATATACAATGATGCCTCTAAGAAAGGACTGGGTTGCTTTTTGATGCAACAAGATATGATGGTTACTTATGCTTCTCGTCAGTTGAAAAGTCATGAGCAAAACTATCCTACACATGATTTAGAGTTGGCTGCATTAGTTTTTTGCACTAAAGATTTGGAGGCACTATTTATACGGTGAGAAGATTCAGATCTTCACCGACCATAAGAGCTTGAAGTACTTCTTCACTCAGAAGGAGTTGAATTTGAGGCAGCGAAGATGGCTCGAGTAGGTTAAAGACTATGACTATGAGATTTTATACCACCCAGGTAAGGCGGATGTGGTAGTTGATGCTCTTAGTAGGAAGATATCACATTCTGCAGCACTCATTATTAGGCAGGTTCATTTGCATAGAGACCTTGAGAGAGCTGAGCTTGTAATTTTAGTAGGGGAAGTTACCTCACAGTTAGCTCAATTGTCAGTACAGCCAACTTTGAGGCAGAGAATTATTATTGCCCAGCTCACTAACCCTTATTTGGTGGATAAGCGCCGCTTAGTAGAAGGAGGGCAAGTTGAGGAGTTCTCTATATCCACTGATGAGGGACTCGTGTTTGACAAACGATTATGTGTGCCAGCAGACAATACAGTTAAGACCGAGTTGTTGACTGAGGCCCATAGTTCCCCATTTTCTATGCATCCAGGCAGTACAAAGATGTACTGGGATTTGAAGCGAGTTTACTAGTGGAGAAATATGAAGAGAGAGGTGGCAGATTTTGTTAGTAAATGTCTGGTGTGCCAGAAGGTGAAGGCACCAAGACAAAAGCCAGCAGGGTTGTTACAACCCTTGGGTGTGCCAGAGTGGAAGTGGAAGAATGTATCTATGGACTTCATTTCTGGACTACCTAGGACCCTGAAGAGTTATACAGTGATATGGGTTGTTGTTGACAGACTCACGAAGTCAGCACACTTCATTCCAGGGAAGTCCACTTATACTGCCAGTAAGTGGGCACAAGTTCTGGGTTTGAGTCCCGGGCAACCCATATAATTGTATATAACTGAAGTAGTGAGGTTGCATAGGGTATCGGTATCCATTGTTTTTGATAGAGATGCCCGTTTTACTTTCAAGTTCTGGAAAGGACTTCAGGTTACCATGGGCACGAGATTGGACTCCAGTACAACTTTTCATCCTCAGACTGATGGTCAGATAGAGCGTTTGAATTAGATTCTGGAGGATATGTTGCGAGCTTGTGTGTTGGAGTTCTTAGGGAGTTGGGACTCCCACTTGAACTTGATGGAGTTCGCCTATAATAGCTACCATTGGCATGGCACCGTTTGAAGCTTTGTATGGTAAAAGTTGTAGATCCCCGGTTTGTTGGGGTGAGGTTGGTGAGCAGAGAATGTTAGGCCTTGAACTAGTTCAGCCCACCAACGAAGCCACACAGAAAATTAGAGCTCGCATATTGACAACACAGAGCAGACAGAGGAACTATGCTGATGAACGACGTAGGGATCTTGAGTTTGACGTAGGAGACATGATTTTTCTGAAGGTAGCACCTATAAAGGGTGTTCTAAGATTCGAGAAGAAAGGGAAGTTGAGTCCACGTTTTGTAGGGTCGTTTGAGATTCTTGAAAGGATTGGCCCTGTAGCTTATCATTTGGCCTTGCCTCCGCAATTATCTGCAGTTCATGATGTGTTTCATGTCTCCATGCTGAGGAAGTATGTGGCAGATCCCTCACATATAGTCGACTACAAACCGTTGCAAATTAACGACAACTTAAGCTATGAGGAGCGGCCAGTTGAGATTTTGGCTAAGGAAGTTAAACTGCTTTGTAACAGAGGAATTACATTGGTCAAGGTTTTGTGGCGAAACCACGAGGTTGAGGAAGCTACTTGAGAGAAAGAGGACAACATGAGTTATATTTTCATAGGTTTATTTCAGAACTCTGGTTCAATTACTTTAAGTATTTCTTCTATTTTTGGGCCCAAACTGGTATTTTGATCAGTTATTTTAACTACTTATTATTTAAAGTTTTTCCTCAAATTTTAATTTATTTTCTTGTATATTAAAAAAAATCTATATTTACTTAAATAGTAATGACCTCAACCTTCTAGAAAAGTTGGGGCGTTACAATTAAAACTAAGTTACCTAGGTCATCCTAATGAATAGAAACCTGACTAGTAAACAGAGTTTCATCTAGTAGTTATTATTTTGCCGTCTGATCTTATGTAAACTTATTGCATAAGATACCGTCACTCGTATGTCAACTACACAAACGCGTTGAATCATTGTGTTTGTATCAAATACAAAGTGAGCCATATTCATAGTGTTACCAGGATTAGGTATTCAGCCTTATCCTTGTACTATAGAACCTTTAAGCTGATCTTGAACCTTTATCCCTGTATGTCTCTACATACTGTTTAAGATTCATTAAACAACTTAGGATGTTAGTTTGTTTGATTTGAGTTATTAAGACAACTAATATTATAACCAATAACAATTATTACAATAATAACATGTTATTAACAACGATTAATGAATTATATTTACAATCTACGAGTTTTAGGACATAAATCCCAACATAAACGATCTTTTATTTAGTCTAAACAATATTGTACCAAATCTAAACGATCCATTAGTAACAGTGGTCTATGTCTGTTTATTTGGGATAGACAACTGATAATTTAGATATTGATACATTATCATTTAAATCATGTACTAATATCATTTAGATCTTGTACCAAGAAGCAAAAAAAAAAGATGAGAGATGAAGAAGGAAGAAATTTTGAAAAAGGAAATGAAGAAATCAAAGACAAGAAGAAGTGAGAATATGAAAGAGAAGTAATAATATGAAGAAATTAATAATACGAAGAAGAGAAGAATAAATTGCAAAGAAGAAGAAAAAGAAGTGAAGTGAAGAATGGTTTCACAATGCGCAAAAATAATGACAAAGGGAAAATCTGAAAATTTATAAAAAAAATAATGGTGGCTTCATGTGCTTTAATTTTTTGTTACATGCGACGTAAATATTTTTGGGTTTTGCTACATTTATGTGTATTATTCATGATTTAATTTAATTAATTACTTTTCCAATTAATTAATTACTAAGTTAAGCATCACATATTTAACTTAATCTAGAATTTGAATTATCTTCAATTGTATCTCGTGTACGATCGGTATGGGAATCCTCAAGAGGGTGAATAAGGTTTTTACAAATTAATGAAACAAGTGGGCCAAATTAAATAAATTAACAAACTTTTTGCTAATAAATAATGTAATCAATAATCTCATACAAATGCATGCACATCAAAATAACTTATAAGGTGACGTTAACAAATTCAAACATCCATTTTAATGTTTTTATAACAAGAAAATTGGTAACACAAATATGCAAAGATAAACTTAAACCAACCTAAATAGAGAAGTGAGCAATTAATCTCAAGAACAAAAGTTGCAATTAATTTCAAACACTAAAATTTGATAACAAATTAATTGCAAAATTAAATAGTTGAGAGATAAAGAAATTAACATCGGGAAATTTTATAGTGGCTCGGCACAACCGACCTACATCCACTTTTCAAGCTCCTCTTGGTTATTTCACTCAAACTTGACTCTTTCGATGGCTTAGAGTAGATCCATACAACGTTCCTTTTTTCAAGTGTAAGAACAAGCTCAATCATTTCACCACGGTTTAGGATCAAACCATTACGACCACTCTTTTTAGAGATCAAGATAAATCCTTTAAAATGAATTAGAAATGAAGCACGATATGAGAAAATCCTCTAAATTAGTAGATTTACAAATTTGTAGTACTCAACAATTAAATCCCCAATACAATAAACTAGGACATCCCCATACCCATTACACATCTCCCACTTGTCCTAGATTACCTAATGTACAAAACTCGCAGATCTAGACTCTCTAGATGAGCCTCGAACACTTTAGCCGTGAGAGTCTTTGTAAATGGATCAGCAATGTTATGCTCCAAAGCGATCTTGGTGACGATCACTTCACTTCGTTGCACAATCTCTTGTATCAGATGATATTTTCTCTCTATATGTTTTCCTCATTTGTGGCTTTGAGGTTCCTTATAATTGGTCACTGCCCAATTGATATCAAAATATAAAGTGATGGGCATGTTCATATTTGGAACAACTTCCAAATCTTGCAGAAACTTCCTTAGCCAAATTGCTTCTATTGTTGCTTCACAAGCAACGACGTACTCAACCTTTATAGTAGAGTCTACAATGCATCCTTGCTTGATGCTATGACATGCTACTGTTCTCCCGTTTAGGGTGAACACTAATCCCACTAGATTTCCTAGAATCCTTATCTGTTTAGAAATCGGGATTAAATCCCTAGCTTCATACACAAGCATGTAGTTTCTCATTCTCCTAAGATACTTAAGAATAATTTTAACCCGTCGTCTAGTGGTCTAACCCTAAGTTGGACTGATATCTACTGACTATTCCCACTACATAATAAATGTTTAACCTAGTGCAGAACATAACATAAATTAAGCTACCCACAACTAAGGCATATGGAATATGTCTCATATCTTCTCAACTTCTTGAGGTGTCTTAGGACATTGTTCCTTAGACAAGTAAACCTCGTGCTTGAAAGGTAATAAATCCTTCTTAGAGTTTGCATCGAATATCGAACCAATATTTTGTCGATATAGGTTGCCTGAGACAGTGCTAGCATTTTGTTCTTACGATCCCTTATGATTTGGATCCCAAGAACAAATTGTGCCTCTCCCAAATCTTTCATTTAGAATTGGACTGGTAGCCAAGTTTTAACGTTAGTTAGGTATCCTACATCATTTCCAGTGAGAAGGATATCGTCCACATAAAGTACTAAGAAAGCTACTTTATCTTTGTTGATTTTCTTGTATACACAAGGCTCATCAACATTTTGGTCAAAACCGTAAGATTTGATCGCAATATCAAATCTAATGTTCCAAGATCTAGATGTTTATTTCAACCCATAAATGGATCGATTCAGCTTGTAAACTTTTTGTTTCTAACCTTGGGTTATGAACCCCTCAGGCTGAGACATAAAGATACTCTCTTCAAGATTGCCACTTAGAAAAGCAGTATTAACATCCATTTGTCATATTTCATAATCATAAAAAGTGACTATGGACAAGAGAATCCTTATAGACTTTAACATAGCAAGAGAGAAAAAGTTTCCTCGTAGTCAATCCCTTCCCTTTGGGTATACCCATTTGCTAAAAGTCTAGCTTTGAAGGTTTGTACCTTCCCAGCTGAATCTCTCTTTCTCTTATAGATCCATTTGCACCCTATGGGTTTCACCCCTTCAGGTAGATCTACAAGCTCTCATACTGAATTGAAGTACATAGATTCCATGGTTTTAACCTATTAGTCCTTGTCTACATCAGTCATTGCCTATTTATAGAACAATGGATCCTCAACGACATCATCTGGTATGACAACCTGAGTTTCAGTTAAACCGAAGTAACGATTAGGTTGTGATATAACTCTCCCACTGCATCGAGGCATTCTCAACAATTGAGAAGGATGAGACTAATCGGATGTGTTGGTTTCCTCAACTCTTGATGAGGGACCAACTTCATCAACAACCCTTGTTGATTCATTAGTAGCTTCACTTAATTTTGATTTGCTTCATGGTTTATGATCTCTCATGTTGTTTTCTTCCAAGAAAGTAGCCTTTGTCAATATAAACACTTTGTTTTCTTGTGGATCGAAGAATAGACCACCTCTCGTTTCTTTAGGATAACCAAAAAATTGACATAACCTTGAACGAGAGTCCAACTTCTTAGAATTTGACACTAAAACGTGTGCTGGACAACCCCAAATTATGGAGTGACTTAACTAGGTTTACATCCTCTACATAACTCGAAAGTGTAACGACCCAACTCTTTATACTAAGTTGAGGTCATTACTACTAAAACAAATAAAGACTTTTTATTTAAATCAAAGAAAATACTAAGTTTTTAAAACAAACACTTCAAAATATTTATTCATAAAATATAAGTAAAGTATGTAAAGAAAACAATAAATAAAATATTAGTTTGGGCCCTATTTAAAATAAAAATATATATCTAAAAGTAAATATGGGTTCTGAAATAAGTTTATGAAAATTTAATATTGAAAATATAAATGCTAAATAAAACATAAATTGTCCCCTATGGAGAACCATGGTCACTTCTTGTCATTCGCCAATTGCCTTTACCTCTATCTTTGCCTGAAAAATTAAATCTAGAAAGGAGTTAGTCTAAATTTATACTTAGTAAGGGATCCACTATTAGTCCCACTACGTGTTTGTTAATTTTACGTTAAAGTCCTCCTATAAGAAAGTACCGCATATCTATTATTCTACTGAAATCACCCTATCCAGTGATCTCGTAGGGACATATATGGGCTCTTGGTGAAGCAGAAGGAATCACCCTAAAGAAGAGTCAAGTTGTAAGTGATCTTGTCGAATCACACATCAAACCTAACCACAAATACATAAATTAGGTGGTGATCCCGAGGGACACCTACATGGTACGACTCTAACAAGTAAAGCTAACAGAACATCATAGCATATACATATAGCATAACATAAATATCATATCTTAATCGTAATATATCTCAACCATAGTATATCTCATTCATAACATATCATGGTCATCACATATCTCAGTCATACATAACGATTTTCTATGTTGCTATCATTATCTAACATCCTTAACAGTCACATCACATGCATCATAACTATGTTAATGCATACTAAGGTAAAACATAATGTAAGAGGCTAGTAGTAGAATCTTTTACCTGGAGATTAATTAGTTGAAAATATAGTGAAAATATAGTCCATTCCTGACAGTCAATTCTCAATTAAGTCAGGCCTAAACATAAACAAAATTAAAATTGTTAATTTTGTCAACCATCATCCAACTATTTAATTAAGCATCCAAACTTACCCCAAGACTAAGGTTGAATCCAACACAACCTTGAATGAAAAAATTTGCAGTTTCAAATCCTCAAATTAACACTTGAACCTTCGAGCAAAAGTAATTCAACTCATTCTCTTGTAAACTTATTTAAGATCCAAAGAATATTCATTTGGACGTACCAAACCCAACACAAATTCACCCAAAAGGCTCAAGAGATACCAAAAAGTAACTTGGCTTGGACTAAGGTAGAAATGGCTCACACAACTTGACAGAAGGAGAATCGGCTCGACGGTTAGCTTGGGCGCACTACTCGCAAAGAGAGGAAAAATCAGCAGAGTTGAGGGCAACTTGTGAAGAAGTGGAGAATCGGCTCGGTGATGCACATATCGGCTTGGTCAGGCAAAAGGTTCGTTCGACTGCTGCCTGCGATGAGATTTTGGTGGCACGAGACAGAACTTGCCGACAATGAGGCTTGACAAAAACGTGCGAAAAATAAATAAAAAGAGAGAGACACCTCAACTTCACCTGTACGCGAACGGAGGAGGAATGATAGTGTCCACAAACGACGAGTGATGATCCTTGCAATGGGTTCAGTGACGACTAGGGTTTGTGAAGAAGGAAGAAGATGATGAATAGTTCTCTCTTTTCTTTGCACGTTTCACGAGGGTTAATTTATATATAATAATAATGATGATATTTATTATTATTATCATTATTCCTTTTCCATTTCCAATTAACAAGTTAACTCAATTAAATTATACTCTGTCTCCTCATCAAACCAAACTTTTTATTTTTTCCAAGAATACAATATCTTTCAAAATAATTATATTTTCCACAATATAATTATTTTCTCTCGCTCAAAAATATCTTTCCTAAAAAAGTCAATAATAAATTATTCTTACCCTTCCATGACTTAGTTTATTATATTTACTTATATAATTAGCCAATAATCTTAAATCTCACCAAAATTTCCAATAATACAATTAATTAAATAATCTTCCATTGAACATTTAATTAATCACAATTTCCACAAAACAAACAATTCTAAAAAATTATAACACTAGACTAAATCCATCATAAATTAAATTAAATTAAGATAATTTAAAAATAAAGATTACGTCCCTCCTTTGAGAAACTTTCGTCCTTGAAAGTTCTAATCCTTGTATAGCTCGGGATAATGAGCTCTCATGTTGTCCTCTCTCTCCCAAGTAGCTTTTTCAACCTCGTGGTTTTGATAAAGAACATTAATTAATTCCCCTGTTATGAAGCAACTTAACTTCTTTTGCCAAAATCTCAACTGGTTGCTCCTCATAGCTCAAGTTCTCATTGATTTGCAATGACTCATAATCAACTATATGTGTTGGATCTGTTACACACTTCCTCAGCATGGATACATCGTATACATCATGAACTGCAGACAATGACAGAGGCAATGCCAAATGATGAGTTACGAAACGTGGACTCAGGTTTCCCTTCTTCTCAAACCTCATAACACCCTTCATAGGTGCTACCTTTACAAAAACCATGTCCCCTACATCGAACTCAAGATCCCTACGTTGTTCATTGGCGTAACTCTTCTGTATGCTCTGCGCTGTCAACATGCGGGCTCTAATCTTCTGTATGGCCACATTGGTGGTCTGAACTAGCTTGGGACATAACATCCTCTGCTCAGTCAACATGCGGGCTCTAATCTTCTGTATGGCCTCATTGGTGGTCTGAACTAGCTTGGGACATAACATCCTCTGCTCACCAACCTCACCCCAACATACAGAGAATCTACAACACTTACCATGTAGAGCTTCAAATGATGCGAATGTTAATGGTAGCCTGCTAACTGTTATTATAAGCGAACTCCATCAAATGCAAATAGGAGTCCCAACTTCCTGAAAACTCTAGCACACATGTTCGGAACATATCTCTCCAAAATTTGGCTCAAAACGCTCTGTCTAACCATCAGTCTGAGGGTGAACAGTTATACTAAAGTCCAATCTCGTGCCCATGGCAGCCTGAAGTCCTTTCCAAAACTTGGAAGTAAAATAGGCATCTCTATCATAAACAATTGACACGAGCACTCCATGCAGTCTCACTATCTCGGTCATATACAACTGTGCCCACTTACTGGCAGTACAAGTGGACTTCTCTAAGATGACACTACTAGAAAAATAGGCTTTCTTGACGGTTGCTGTTTTCCTTTTCTTGACGTTTTTTTTCGAAAAACGTCAAGAAAGATTTCATTTTTAATAAAAAACGTCAAGAATTTTTCTGAAACATCATTCTTAACGTTTTATTAAACGTCAAGAAAAAATAAATTTTTTCTTGACGTTTTTAAAACATCAAGAAATATCTATTAATTTTTGGACGTTCTTAAAACGTTAAGAAGCGTATGAATTCGACATGCTTGACGTTTCTTAAACGTCAAGTATTTAAAATTTTACTTGACGTTTTAAAAACGTCAAGAAATTTATAAAATATTCTTGACGGTTTTAAAACGTCAAGACTATTGTAAAAATTGCTTGACGTTTTTAAAACGTCAAGAAATTTATAAAAATTCTTGACGTTTTTAAAACGTCAAGAACCTCTGCTTGTAATGCCCCAAAGGTATATATATATATATTTTTTTTTTTTTTATTATATATATATATATATATATATATATTTATTTATTTATTATTTATATTTAATTTAAATAAAAAGAAAAGAAAAAGAAATATATATATTGTTTTTTCTTTTTTCCTTTTCTTTTCTTTTTCCTTTTTCTTTCTTTTCCCTATTTCCTTCTTCCTCCCCGTGCGTCCTTCCCCTTCTCCCCAGCCGCAATCGCCGCCCCTATTCTCCTTCCTCCCGTGCGCCGCGACGACCCCACCGTCTCCTTCCCCTTCTCTTCCGTTCGCAGCAGCCGTCGGCCGCCGCGTCTCCCCTAAGTCGAGCGCCGCGACCTCCATTCCGATCTGCTGTCTCCATCTCCGTTCGCGAAGCAAGACCGCGCCGCTGCCAGTCCAGATCTGTGTTGCAGTCGTCCCGCGCGCCGATCTGCCGTCTCCATCTCCGTTCGCGAAGCAAAACCGCCGCCGCTCGCCGAACCCAACCGCCACCCTCTCTTTTCTCCTTCGGATCGAAACCGCCGCGCCCATCCACCTGTAACTGCCGCGCAACCTTCATTCCAACCGCTGCACTGCCGCGCGATTCTCCGGCCACGTCTCCTTTAGCCGACCGCTGACCGACCCACACTTAGGATTTTGCTGCGAGTTCGACAGTCGTGCGTTGAGGTGTTGGGAGTAACCTTGGGCTCCCTTAAATTCACAACCAATTTGTGAATTGTTGAGGGTTCAGTTCGCCAGTATTTCGATAAGTTGTGGAATTTACATATGGACTAATTTGAAAGGTTGAAACTATTTAGAACGATGTTGATTTTATGATTGATTATGTTTAGGATTTGATTCATTGGATTTAGTAGATTGAAGAATTTGCATAGAAATCGAGGTAAGAGATTTTCTACTGGACTCAATTGTGATTGTGAACTGTGATTGTGAACTGTATGTGTGTTGAATGTATACTGTGGGTTGACTGAAAATATATATGAATGTATATGAATTGAAGTAGACTTGATGTCGAATGTATATCGTGATTGTCATGGAATCTATATATAAATGTGTGTATGTGGACAGGACGGAGATTGTAGATGGTGTTTGTATGAGATGCAGATGTGAATCTTGTGATTTTCGTTTAGATTGGGTGTACGTTACGTTATAGTATTATTTTCGTTTAGATTGGGTGTGAGAGAATAAATGCTTCTTAGTACTTTCTTTCTTATTCTTATTTATGGGGTTTTCTAATTTTAGGCTATAAAAAGCTTTCATTGTATAGTGGATTTTGTTTTGGGATTTGGGAATATAAAGTCAAGTCCTCTTGCCTGTTGCTTCCCAAAACCCTCCCCTACTCTCTCCCTTTTACTTCCTTTTCTTTTCTTTCTTCCTATGCCATGTTGCTTTCACATGTGAACTTCAATTATCTCAATTTTGGGTATGTATCCATTTAAATGTTTTATTATGTTTTACTTCCACAGTCATAAAATTTAAATTGATGCATACATAAAAAGTTAAATTGATGCTATCCAAAGTTCGGAGGTATAAATCGATATTTGTCCTTTTTTTTATTTCAACTTCTATTGGTTGAGTCGCTTTTATAATATAAAATGTTGTTGATTAATAAACAATAACTTTATTTCTCATTAGATTTATAATGATGGATAAATCTTGGATGCACAAGAGTAGATTGTCTAAAGATTATGAGTTGGGTGTGGAAAACTTCATCAAATTTGGATTTTCTAATACAAGTAACTCCTATATTCGTTATCCTTGTTTGAAATGTGGGAATTGTGAAATTTGTTGCTTTTATATAGTGTCCACTACATCAAAGGATTACTTTGTTATTCACATTTGTTGCTTTTATATAGTGTCCACTACAAGTCGGGAGTACTGAGTGTGGATACTACGTCATGAGGTATTTGAGAGAAATTGTGACTAGGGGAAGCATTGTCATATCCGATGCGGTATGTTATATATCAAACTATATTAATTTTGTGAGTTAATTGGTTTATTTGTATAGTCAGTTAATTCATTTAATTTATTTTGCATGTTTATATATAGATTGATACACGAAGATCATACTCACAGGCAGAACTAGATGAGGTGCGAGTTGAGTTAGCTGACTTTTTGGGTTCTTACATATGACTATGACTAATATTTTGTGATTCTGATCAGTGTTTGACGGTTTGTTTTTTTGTTAAAGTTTAAGGTCATAAACTTACATGAAGTAGGAAGTTTTTTGTTGTGCCGCTTCTTTATGATCTTAAACTTTATGTATAGAAACTTTAGCCTATAATTCTTTTGAATTGTTCATATGGAGGAAGGGGGGAAGGGGGGGGGGGGGGGGTTTGTTCATTCGTATATACTTTTGATTATTGTTGTAGCTGGCATGTTTTGTGACTTTGTAAGTTGATTTGAATTCATGCCAATGTAATGCCATATGAAATCTAATGTAAAGCCTATTTCATTATGTATATGTAAAGTCTTGGAATTGAATATTATATATGGTGAATGGTTTTATTTATATATTTTTGAGATTTGAAACTATATTGGATGAATATCAAATATCTATGAAACTGTTTCTGGACAATTACAGGACAATTACAGGACAATCATCGTTCCATTACAGCATAATTCAATTACAAATTATTTTTTTAAAAAAAAATAAAAAAATGCTTGACGGTTTTAAAATGTCATGAACAATTGCAAGCTTGACGATTTTAAACTATCATGAACAATTGCATTTTTGACGGTTTACAAATGTCAAGAACAATTACATTCTTGACAGTTTTAAAATGTCATGAATATTAAAATTCTTGACGATTTTAAAATGTCATAAATCAGTTCATCCTTGACGGTTTTAAAATGTCATAAATCAGTTCATCCTTGACGGTTTTAAAATGTCATAAATAATACCATTCTTGACGGTTCTAAAACGTCATGAACATAAGTATACTTGACGTTTCTAAAACGTCAACGTTCACTATTCTTGACATTTAATCAACCGTCAAGAACTTTGCCTTTCTTGACGCTGGCTTCAACGACGGTTTTAAAACGGTCAAGAAAGCCTTCTCTTGACAGTTTAAAAATGTCAAGAGAGCTTGTTTTTGTAGTAGTGTGAAATGGGCTGACTTCGTGAGCTTGTCAACAATAAACCAAATTACTTTATAACCCTTCAGAGACCTTGGCAGTTCTAAAATGAAATCTATAGACACATTCTCCCACTTCCATTCTGGCACACTCAAAGGTTGCAAAAAACCTGTTGGCTTCTGTTTTAGTGTCTTCACCTGTTAGCAAACTAGAGACTTATTGACAAAGTCTGGCACTTCTCTCTTCATATTTTTCCACCAGTAAACTTGTTTTAAATATTTATACATCTTTGTACTATTTGGATGCATAGAAAGTGGAGAATTATGGGCCTCAACCAACAACTCTGTCTTAACTACACTGTCTGCTGGCACACATAACCGTCTCTCGAACATGAGTCCATCATCAGAGGATAAAGAGAACTCCTCAGCTTACCCTACTTCTGTTAAGCATCGCTTATCAACCAAATAAGGATCAGTGAGCTGAGCAATAATAATTCTCTGCCTCAAAGTTGGTTGTACTGACACTTGAGCTAACTGTGAGGTGACTTCTCCTACTAAAAATGTAATCTTAGCTCTCTCAAGATCTCTGTGCAAAGGAACCTGACTAGTAATGAGTGCTACAGAGTATGATACCTTCCTACTAACTCACGATCTCATGATCGTAGTCCTTGACCAACTCGAGCCATCCGCGCTATCTCATATTTATCTCATATTTAAGTCCTTGACCAATTCAAGCTCTTATGGTCAATGAAGATCTGAATCTTCTCACCATATAAATAATACCTCCAAATCTTAAGTGCAAAAACTATTGCTGTCAAACTCTAAATCATGTGTAGGGTAGTTCTGCTCATGGCTCTTCAACTGAGGAGATGCATAAACAACCACCTTACCTTATTGCATCAATACACAACTCAATCCTTTCTAAGAGGCATCGCTGTAAATCACATAACTCCCAGATCCATCTGGCACTATAAGGACTGGTGTAGTAACAAGTTTCTGTTTAAGATCCTGGAAACTGCTCTCACATGTTGGGCTCCAAACAAAAGGATTCCCCTTCCTGGTTAGCTAGGTCAAAGGACTAGCTATACGAGAGAAGCCTTCCACGAACCTTCTGTAATAACCTATTAAACCCAAAAAACTTTAAACTTCACTGACTGTACAAGGTCGAGGCCAAATGGTAACAACTTTAATCTTTGCTGGGTCTATAATAACTTTCACTGGACACTACATGGCCAAGGAACAAAACTTGCTTCAGTCAAAACTCACACTTGGAAAACTTGGCATATAGCCTATTGGCTCGAAGAGTCTCTAATACCTTATGCAAATACTCCTCATGCTCAGCCTCTGTCTTGGAGTAAACCAAGATGTGATCAATAAAAAATATCACAGAAGTGTCTAAGAAATCCTTAAGCACCACCTTATTCATCAAATCCATAAATACACCAGGAGCATTTGTCGAGCCAAAGGACATCACAATAAACTCGTAATGTCCATATCTGGAAAGGCAGTCTTGGGAATATCATTGTCTCTAATCCTCAACTGGTGATATCCTGATCGTAAATTGATCTTAGAGAACACAGTGGCTCCCTAAAACTGATCAAACAAGCCATCAATCCTGGGCAATGAATATTTGTTCTTGACTATCACCTTATTAAGCTTTTTATAGTAAATGCAAAGACACATCAACCCATCTTTCTTCTTCACAAATAATTGCGGTGCTCCCCAAGGTGACATACTAGATCGAATAAAGCCCTTGTCCTATAATTCTAGCAACTAGACCTTCAACTCCTTCAGCTCAGCTGGAGCCATTCTGTATGGAGCTCTCGATATGGGACCAGTGCCTGGTTTCAGTTCAATAGCAAAATCAACCTCTTTGTGAGGAGAAAGTCTTGAAAGCTCTTCTAAAAAAACATCGGGGTATTTCCTTACCATTCATTCAGATGATAAGGATACATCGGGCTCTCTGGTATCTACAACACTAGCCAAGATACTCTAAGTACCTTGGTTGAACAACTTACTGGCCTTCATGGTTGAGATAACTTTGGGTAGGCCACAGTCCCCGCCCCCTTATACTTTAAACTAGTCGCCTCATGAGGGTTAAAAACTACCTCCTTGCGAGAATAATCTATGTTTGCATGGTTAGCAGATAGCCAATTCATGCCCCATATTACATCAAAGTCTTGCATGTGTAATACTAATAAAGTTACATCTAAAACATGATATGCTATTTCTATTTAACATGTTTTTATCTTTCCTTTCGACAACATAATTTCTCCAGATGGAGTAGAGACAAATAACATATAACTCAAGGGTTCTACTTGTAAACTCATATGTTGAACAAAAATTGGCGATATAAAAGAATGAGAGGACCCCGAGTCAAATAATAATAAAGCAAAGTGCTCCAAGATTAGGAGTGTACCTATCACCACTGTGTAAGCTTTCTCAGCCTCCTGTTGATTAGTGGCAAAAACTCACCCCTATCGAGATGTAGAAGTCTAGTTCGAGATAGGTTCAAACTATTTCTGAGGGTAATTATCAGCTATATATATGTCAGGTTGCCTACACTTGTAGCATATACTACTTCCTATTAGGCAATGACCTGAATGAGACCTTTCACAATTAGAACACATGTATACTTCCTTCAAGGTTTTGCATGCCTCAACAACCTACTGTCTAAGCTGCTGGAACAAACCACCTAATCTCAAATTCCTTTGTGGTGCTACTGTAGGCTTACTGCTAAGCCTTCCTTTTCTACCCTACAATTAGACCATTCTCTACAGCCTTGGCCATCTTTATCCTCTCATGCAAACTCAAATCCACTGTCATGTGTAGTGCATCATCTTAGGTAGCTAGTCTAAAGACTCTAACGAAACCCTGGATCTCCTACTTAATGCCTTTGACAAACTTGTCAACTCTCTCAGTCTCAGTTCTCACTAACTCAGGTGCAAATCGGATAACACATCGAATTCTTGATCATACTCCTCTATGGCCATATTGCCTTGCTCCAACTTTAAGAACTCTTGACACGAAGAAGAATTTGGCATGAAAATTCTCCTTAAACTACTTTTAGGTGATCTGACTCATATTCTCCACCCAACATCCTCTATGTGGACTTCCACTAGCCTCTGTCTCTATCAGTCAGTAAGAACATGACGCACTAAACTTTCTGGTCATTGGAGCACTTCATGTAACGAAAGATAGTCTTCACCGAACTCAACCACATCTGCGCCTTGGTGGAGTTTGCCAAGGATCCATCGAAAGTCCGAGGGTTATACTTCCTGAAATCCCTCAGGTGTTTGGCTTCTGCTGAAAGCATATCAAGTAGGTTATATGCTACAATTGGGGCCTAAACTCCCGCAACTGGGATCTAAACACTTGCAGCCGGTGTCCGTACATGAGTTGTTTGGATATCCTAGGTAGGTTGTCACTGTGCCAATACTTTGAACAATAAGTCTATGTACATTTGCTCCATGGCAGCAAGGTATGCATGAGTGACAGGTGCAGTAGGGTCGATAACTTGTACAACATGCTGTCCTTAAGGCTGGTTACGTCTAAAAATTATTTAAATTCAAAAACTGTAACACCCAAAAATTAAGGTAATTTTATTTTTTAATTATCTTAGTTTAATTTAATTTATGATGGATTTAATTGGGTGTTATAATTTTTTTAGTATTGTGGAAATTGTGATTAATTGAATGTTCAGTGGAAGATTATTTAATTAATTATACTATTGAAAATTTTGGTGAGATTTAAGTTTATTGGTTAATTATATATGTATATAATTAATTAAGTTATGGAAGGGTAGAATAATATATTATTGATTTTTTTTAGGAAAGATATTTTTTAGAGAGAAAATAATTATATTGTGGAAAATCTAATTATTTGGAAAGATATTGTATTTTTGGGGAAAGTAAAAAGTTTGGTTTGATGGGTATTTAACGAGGAGAGAAAGTATGATTTGATTTTGGTTAATTTGTTAATTAGCAAAAGAAAAGGAATAATGATAATAATAATAAATATCATTATTATTATTATATATAATTAACCCTTGTGAAACGTGCAAAAAAGGGAACTATTCATCATCTTCTTAATTCTTCACAAACCCCAGCCGCCATCGTGCTCCGTTGCAAGGATCACCGCTCGTCGTTTGTTGACACCGTCATTCCTCCTTTGTTCCTTAGTGACGAAGTCGCACAAGCCGACTATGCACCCCCCACCTCCTACGTTTGCATGTAGGTGAAGCCGAGGAATCTCTCTCTTTTCATTTCATCAATCATCTAGTTTTTGAACGTTTTCATTAAGCCTTACCGTCGTTAAGTTCTGTCTCGTGCCACCCAGATCTCATTGCCGGCAATCGTTAAACGAACCCTTGCTTGAGCAAGTCGATCTGTGCATCACAGAGCCACTTATCTACTCCTTCGTAAATCGCGCTTGTCACAGCCGATTTCTTTCTCCTTTTGTGAGTTGTGCACCCGAGCTGACTGCCAAGTCGATTCTCCTCCTGCAGAGCCGCGTGGGCCATTTCTGCCTTAGTTTAAGCCAAGTTGCTTTTTGGTATCTCTTGAGCTGTGTTGGTTTGGTATGCCCAAATGAATATTTTTTGGATCTTAAATAAGTTTACAATGGAATGAGTTAAATTATTTTTGTTTGAAGGTTCAAGTGTTAATTTGAGGATTTGAGACTCCGAAATTTTCCATTCAAGGTTTTGTTTGATTCAACCTTAATCTTGGGGGTCAGTTTGGATGCTTAATTAAATAGTTGGAAGTTTTGATGCTTAATTAAATAGTTGGGTGATGGTTGACAAAATTAATAATTTTAATTTTGTTTATGTTTATGACTGAATTAGTTGATAATTAATCTCCAGGTAAGAAGTTTTATTATTAGATCCTTACATTATGTTTTCCCTTAGTATGCATTAACGTAGCCATGATGCATGTGATGTGACTGTGAAGAATGTTAGATAATGATAGCTACATAAAAAATCGTTATGTATGACTAAGATATGTGATGACCACGATATGTTATGAATGAGATATACTATGGTTGAGATACATCATGTTTGAGATATGTTATTTATGTTATGTTATATGTATAGACTATGATGTTGTGTTAGCTTTACCTGTTAGAGTCGTATCATATGGGTGTCCCTCGGGATCACCACCTATTTATGTTTGTGTGGCTTAGCTTTTATATGTGAATCAATAGGATCACTTACACTTCTTTAGGGTGACTCCTTCGGGTTCACCAAGAGTCTAGATGTGTTCCTACAAGATCACTGGATAGCGTACGTTTGGGAGCACAATAGATATTCGATATTTTCTTACAGGACTATAACGAGAGGTTAACAGACACGTAGCAGGAGTAGTAGTGGGTCTCTTACTTAGTATAAATTTATACTCACCCTTTTCTATGTTTAATTTTTCAGGTAAAGGAGCAGGTAAAGGCAAGCTCGCGAATGGCAAGAAGTGACCGTGGATCGTCATAGGGAACATCTTATGTTTTCTTCCACATTTATGTTTTGAGTATTAAATTTATTTCAGAACCCATGTTTACTTTTAGATATATTTTTTTTATTTTAAATAGGTTCCGAACTAATATTTTATTATATACTTTACTTATATTTTATGAGTGTTTCTTTTTAAAACTTAGTATTTTCTTTGATTTAAATAAAAAGTCTTTATTTGTTTTAGTGGTAATGATCTCACCTTAGTATAAAGTGTTGGATCGTTACAGAAAGGTATTTTAGAAACACTTTTCGAGGAACATTGTTCAATCTGCATACCCCCAAAACGAGCAAGGCAATTGAGCATGACTCATCATTAAACGAACCATGTCTAACAAGGTTTTATTTCTCATTTCTAATATACCATTTTGTTGAGGTGTACCAGGTGCTGAAAGTTGTAATTAGATTCCATGTTCTATCATATAGTCCTGGAATCTCTAATCCATATACTCTCCACCTCGATCAGATAAAAGTATTTTAATTTTTTTACTTGATAGATTTTTAACTTCAGCCTTATACTTCTTGAACTTTCCAAGAGCTTCAGACTTACGTTTCATTAAGTATAAATAATCATACCTTGAATAATCATCTATAAAAGAGATGAAGTATTCAAAACCTTCTCTAGCTTTTACATTCATTGGACCATAGTGGTCTGAATGTATAAGTTCTATGGGCTCTTTGGCTCCATAGCATTTTCTAGTAAAAGGTCTCTTTAGTCAACTTTTCTTCAACACAAGATTCACATGGAGGCAATGAATCATCTTCTAACTCATTTAGAAGTCCATTCTTTACCAATCTCCCGATCCTATCGAGA
The DNA here is from genome assembly GCF_000004075.3 of Cucumis sativus. Lineage (NCBI taxonomy): Eukaryota > Viridiplantae > Streptophyta > Magnoliopsida > Cucurbitales > Cucurbitaceae > Cucumis > Cucumis sativus. The sequence goes on along the minus strand of NW_022279584.1, from coordinate 79,829 downwards.
TTAATATGACCTAATCTTGAATGCCAAAGATAGGTATTATTTTGAGTATTAGCAGTTTTAAACATCTCATGATTTAAAATTGCTTTTGCTTTGTTAGGTCTTAATACATACAAAAGTTGTCTTCAAGCTTAGCTGAACAAATGTGTACACCATTCTTAGAAATGAACACTTCATTTAAAGAAAAATGTTACATTATATGATTGTTCAATAAGACAAGAAATAAATATAAGATTCCTTTTAATCTTAGGAACTATATACAAGTTTTTTAAAAACAAGAATCTATTTTAAAAAGAAAATTTAACATCTCCCATTACACGAGCTGAAATGGCATCTCTCGTTTTAACTTTGAGTGTATCTCATCCTCCTCGAGCTGCTTAAAGGAACTAGTTTTATGTAAAGAAGAGCAAACATGACTAGTGGCTCCTAAATCAAGTATCTAGACATTTTGGTCATTTTCCACTAAACATGTTTCTAAGGCAAGTAAATTATATTTACTTTCTTTTTAATTCTTCTTAAATATCTCTTGAAGCGAATCCTTGATCTGACGTCTAATGACCATGGTTTTGTGTTTCTTGCTTAGTATGTCAGACATACTAGACAAGAGATACACACAGGCCTTGTCATTGGCCTTTGTCCAATGATTATATGCATCCCTAAAATTTTTAGATGCATTTCGAGCAGAGGAAGTAGCAAAATGGAGTAGTTGAAAGAAAAAATCGTACGTTGCAAGAATTTGCTAGATCAATGTTGAATGAGTATGGTTTACCTAAATATTTTTGGACGGAAGCCGTTCACACCGCTTGCTATGTTTCAAATAGAGTTTTAGTTAGACCCTCTTTAGATAAAACTCCTTATGAACTTTGGCATGGTAAAATTCAAAATATTGGGTATTTCAAAGTTTTCGGTTGTAAATGTTTTATTTTGAATAACAAAGAAAAACTTGGAATTAATTTATTTATTTTAATTATTCAATTAATTTATGTTTTGATGATAACAAATCTGATTTTTTTATTGACAATTTTATTAATTTGAATAGACCATATCGTAGAGCTTGGAAAAATGATTCTAACGCCTCTTGAATCACCCAAATCGAAGTTCAAATGAAGAAAATATTGCTAAAAGAAGGTTAACAGAAAAATACCCGAGATGGTGACGTGGCGACCAAGCATTCAATTTGAACCAATTAGAGAAAGCCACTTGGAGCAATGAAGGAGTAACAAATGTGGCTTTTTGTTATGTTTTATTGGCTTTTATAAAGAAAATGATTTTAATATTATTATTTTTCCTTGTGTCTAACGGCTAGTTGTTTTAAAAGATGGTGAAGTTGCTTTATTGATTTCTTTTTAAACAAAGTATTTTGAAAAGACATATTATTATATTATTATTTGTATTGTGTCTAACGACTAATTAAGTTTAAATCTCAACCATTCATTTTTCTTTTACTTATATCTAATGACCCAAACGATTTTGAATTTATCTTTCCTCTCTTTTTAAATACTTCACATTTACACAAGATCACAACATCTTTACAATCCTCAAGCAAAAAGCCAACATTGTTATTCTCTCTAAAGCTTCCAATTTTTATTCTTTTCATCTTATTCTTGAGAGCTTCTTATTGTATTGTGAGGATTAAATTTGTGAGCTTCAAATTATATACTCACTCTTTTAGAGAGTTTTCTTTTGTATGATTTAAAAACTTCAACATATTGTAACGGTTGGATCCTAACCGTGGAAAGGATCGGGTTTGCTCTTGAACCCGAAAAAGGAGCAAGAATCGGTTCGGCTCAAATCCGTGGAAAGAGTCCAAAGAAGATTTTCAATCAAAATCCCAAGAGGTGCTTGGGAAAGTGGATGTAGGTTGAGTTTAACCGAACCACTATAAAATTACGGTGTCTTCTTCTCTAACTCTTTTCTAATTATTTTTTAATTTAATTTTAGTTACATACTCTTATTGGTTGAGTTTGATTGCATACTTCCATTCATATATTTTTATCAATCTTGTTATTTAACAAAGTTTACAAAGTTCTTTATTTAAATTTAAAAAGTATCTAATTAGTTGATTTTACTTTTTATTTGTCAAAAAAGTTTATTTAAACCCTATTCACCCCCCTCTAGGGTTGCCATACCGATCCAAAAATTGGTATCAGAGCAAGGTTGCTCATCTTGAAATTTTAATTTCTTGATAAACTTTATTGTTAGAGCATTATGGCAAACCTATTGGCAAATGGTATTGTTGAAGGTCAATCTACTTGTTGCTCATCACTGTAGCATGATAATTGAAATGACCTTAGGGTGGGGATTGAAATCAAGAGCTACAACAAACATCCCTGTGGAGGAAGAACTACAAAAAACATCGTTGAAGAAGCAGTCCATTCTCTTCTTCTATGTAATCCATAAGCATGAATCATATGTGTCCACATAATCCCTTTTTATTCATTGAAAAGGATATGTTAGAGTGAGTAGGCCCAAATATCATTGGGAATAGGAGTAGACCATCCAAAGGAGAAGACAGTACACCATGAATCTGTACAAAGGAATATATTCCTCCCATTACCAAGCTTAAACTTTGCAACTTGAAATGCTGATCCATGGACTTCTCAAACCTAAACCAAGCTTACCCGAAGTGCACCAAAGATTTGGATCAACTCCATGAATACTTCTAACAATTTTGCACCATAAAGAGTCCTGCTCCTTAAGGATTCTCCAACTCCATTTAAACAATAAAGCTGTATTTCTGTTTTCATTTCCAATCCCTAGAAAGGCATAAAGATTCTCCAACCAAAAGAAGTTACATAAAAGTCTCCAATTCTTGTATCACCAAGAAAGGCATTTGGAATAAGGACATATTATAAGTTGGTAGGTTGGCCAAAACTGAATTACATAAAGTTTAACGGGTCATTGATTCCTCTGCTTCTTTTACTGTTAAATCCCTAATTGATGATTTAACTTGTTCAATAGGGTCCTCTACCAGAAATCTTTATTCTATTATTCGGTCTGATCACTACCCAAAGAAAATTAAATTATTCTGGGAACTTAGTCACGGTGCCATTAATACTGCTGATTGCCTCCAACGCCAAATGTCGTATATGTCTTTTTCTCCCTCTTGGTATGTTGTGTGTCAAACTGCTGCGGAATCTGCCTCTCACCAATTTGCGCACCGTTCCTTTGCTACTCAGTTTTGGCACATCATCTGGGATGCTTTTTGGTTGGTCGATCTCTCTTTCCAATAAAAACTTCTTGGTGGGTCACCTTTTTGTGGGATGTAAAAAGACAATTTGGTTGGCTATTGTTCGTGCCTTCTCCTAGACTTTATGGACTGAGCACAATAGGAGGCTGTTTCAGGACTCTACTGCCTCTTGTACTTCTTTTTTGGACACCATTTTATCTACTGCTTTTTATTGGTACAAAAATGGGCACCCTTTTAAGAACTATAGTCTCTCCTTTCTCTTTTCTAATTGGCTATATTTTTTTAATCACCTTTAGGAGTTTGGGTTTCCCCTGTTTCATTTTATCAATGAAATGTTTCTTATCTTAAAAAAAAAAAAAGTTAAACGGCCCCTCTGGACAAGTTATACCCTTTTCCATTTATCGAGTTTCAAATGGACTTTATCTATAACAGGCTGCCAAAAAGACTGCTGTTTAGAATAACCACCAAGAGGTAAGCCAAGATATATAAAGGCAATTACCAGCCTCCCAATTCAGCCTTGAAGAAGTAGAGATCAATGTAGCCTCATCAATATTGCCTCCATATAATGCTTACTTCTCCCAATTAACTTGCTGCCCTGAGCACAATTCGAAGAGAATATCTAACATGGCTTCTATTTTTTATTCTAAAATCTTTCAATCCTGCAACCATAGACGATACCTTTCTTTTTGTAAATAAGGATAAGTAGGACGTGGGGAGTTTGAAAGGGTTGCTTGTAGAAGAGTTAGATGAACCCCCCCCCTCCCCCGAGTGGTTCCATGATTGTAAACATCTCTCAACTTTCACAATCATAGGAGTTCAAAAGGGTAACATACGAGGCTTGTACTTTTTGTGAGATTGTGGAGTGCATAATGAATCTAAAGAATATTTAAGGTAACAGATAGCCTCCTAACAATGAAATGCATTGAAAGAAAATGTTGCACTAAGAAAAATAAATAACGAATTCTGCTCAATATAATAAAAATCAAACAAATCAACATAATGGACTTACTGTATTGCCTTTCTCTATGTACCAATGAAGCCTATCAACAATCTGCATTGCAGAAGACATTTTAGTATTTACAAGGACTATGAAATGGAAAAAATAATGAGAGCGAGAAAAAATTAAACAGGAAAAATAATGGAGAAAACACGTCCATATGTCTGGACAGCAAAAAAGACCGGCTGCTAACAATTTCCTTCTGCTATCACACATTGATGTTTTATAAGAGACATCATCAGACAAAAGCGAAGTAGAAACAGCTTAGGGACGGTGAAAAGTGAACCCCATCCCAAAAAAACTAATTGCAGAAAATTTGACCAATTGTTGTGATGCAAAGAAATTGGATAATTGCAAAAGAATTGGCTATAACTATGAGCCCACCACAAGGAGATGAGTTGTAAATTTCCACCAAAAGAAGTTATATCAGAAGACTTAGCTTCAAAAAGTTTAAAGTTACTTTCAAGCCAACGCAACTAAAGGAATGCCCCGACAGCATACCCCAAAGGACTTCAACTTCACTTGAGAAAGCCAGTCATCAATATGATTAGAATTAGAAAGACAAGCGGAAATCTGAAGGTACTAAGCAGAAAGCTTCTTCCCTTGGAAGCAAAGAAGCAATGAGGAAAAAGGTGATAAATATTGTCCTCCTTTTCCATATACAAACTGCATATGAACAGGCAAAAAGGTTAAACCTCATCAAATTCTGAAGCCTATCCTGATTATTAAGACTCTTATAATCTCAGGACCATATAAACACTTCCATGTTCTTTGCGATCTGAAAATTCAATACACTTTTAATAAGTCAGGACATCAAAGAAGTATTCACTTTAGAAATATTCATAAATGCCTCCTCCCACTTTGTGAAGAGGGATAATGTGAAGAAACTAATTTTGCAAGGGGGTTCGGGTGATACCCAGTACAGAAGAGAAGTCCAATTGTAAAAAAAACATTTCATTTATAAATGAAATCTGGGGAAAACCCCAAACACCTAAAGGAACTTATAGAAGAGAAGGATGTCCAATTGTTAACTAAAATAGATTATCTATAGAGAGAGGGGGGGCTTAGCTTTACACCAAGGAAAAGAAATAGACAGAACAAATTCCATAAAATATTGAACAAGGAAGAAGAATCATGAAAAAGCCACTTATTCCTTTCACCCCACAGATACCAAAAGAACGCCGCATGTCAACCAAAGTGTCATCTTTGTACCACCAAAGGGTTGACCCACCAGAAGAGAAGCCAATGTGTCCAAAATGTTATTAAGACACGTATAAGACCATCAAAAAGCCTAAAAAGAATATCCCAAAAATTGGCAGCAAGAGGAAAATGGAAAAACAAATGGATCGAAGATTCAGCGTAGCAGCAACACATGTGACACCAAGAAGGAGAAATAGACATATAAAGCATGCAACGTGGAAGACAATCAGCAGTATTGATGGCACCCCAACTAAGATCTTAAAGAAAAATTTTCATCGTTTTAGGAAAATCTATCTTTCCAAATCACAGAACAAAAATCAGACAATAATGGATCAACCGTGCCCACTAAGTCAGCTATAAGGGATCTAACAGTAAAACCAGAAGTAGGATCAAGAGGCCACAACCAAGAATCCAAATAGCAGTGCAAGCTAACAGCAGCCAGGTGGAGAGATACTAAGGCCCTTTTGACCAAGTGGATTCAAAGATATTACAAGCAAAAGTTCTCTGTTGGGTGGAAGGTGCTCACAGCTTATTATAGCTCCTCACATTTCCAACCAAAAGCCTATTCTCAGTGTCAAGTCTTCCTCATATATCCCACGGAAAAGGATTATAAGCTACTGCCTATTGTCATCTTCCTTTTTCCCATATTTCTTTCAAGATTGGAATGGGTCAATACTTTGTTTTCAATCCACTTGGAGATCAAAAGGAACTGGATGGATCTTTCTTGAAGCTCATGGAAAATCAGGAAGAATGTTAACCAAGTGAGATGAAAGTAAATTTTCTTTTATTGAAGTATTGAAAGGGGCCACTCACTGTCAGTTAAATGCAGAACAATGTGCAATAAGTTGTGTTGGGTAACCAATATTTATGGACCTACTGATTACAGAGAGAAAATTCATTTGGTCAGAGCTGCTCTCCCTCATTGGTTATTGTATAGAAGCTTGGTGTTTGGGAGGGGATTTTAATATGACCAAATCAAAGGGGAGCGATTTCCAGCAAGTAGAATGACTTGTGGCATGAATGAGGAAATTCAATAAATTCATTGAAGAATGGAAACTCATTGAAGTTATTTTACTGAACAGAAAATTAACATGGTCAAGAGAAGGAAGAGTAGTTTTGAGATCATTGCTTGACAGATTTTTAGTTACTTTTGACCGGGACAAGGCTTTTGCGAACACACGTGTAACTCGTCAAGTAAGGATCTCCTCAAACCACTTCCCTTTCTTATTAGAAGCAGGGGCATTCGAGTGGGAGCCTTCCCCTTTTCGATTTTGCAACAGCTGGTTGCTAGACAAGCATTGCTGCCAATTTATTGAAAATTCATTAACCACAAGCACTCCTCCGGGCTGGATGGGCTTTGCCTTATCAACTCAACTCCAAAACATTAAGGGTCAACTCAAATCATGGCATTCAGATTATGAAAGAAAACAGAAAAGTCATGAAGAAACCTTATTAAAAGCCATCGCACTAGAAGAGAAAAAATATGATCAACCGGATACGTGCACAGTGGATCACTTATTGTTAATAAGAGAGTGGATCTTCTAGCTCTTTGTAGAAGGGAGGAAAGAGATATAATCCAGAAAACTAAGTTGACTTGGCTGAAATTGGGGAACAAAAATATGAGTTTCTTCCATCGTTCTCATCGGGGGAAAAAAAAAAAAAAAGAAGTCTAATTCCGAAGCTTGTTAATAATCAAGGAAACCCAACCACTTTATTCTTTGAAATTGAGCATTTAATACTTGATTTCTACAGCACCCTCTATGAGAAATCTCCTCACACCTCCGTTTTTTATTGGTCTGTAGTTTCAGCAGATCAAAATAAAAGGCTTATTTCAAAATTTAGTTTGGTGGAGATCAGGGCAGCATTAAAATCAATGGGAAGAAACAGAGGCTCCAGGTCCGGATAGCTTCACAGTAGAATTCTTCATCAAATTTTGGGATCTCCTCAAGGAAAATCTTTGTAAATTATTCAATGAGTTCTATGGGACTGGGAAACTAAATGCATGTAAAGGAGAAATTTATTTGCTTGATCAAGAAAAAGGAAGATGCAGTAAAGGTAATTGATTTCCGGCCCATAAGTTTCACTACTTTGCTGTACAAATTGATTGCAAAAGTGCTTGCTGAAAGAATGAAGATAATTATGCCCAGTATTAGAGCTCTCACTCAAAGTGCCTTTTTGGATGGCCGCCAAATTCTGGATCCTGTACTTATTGCAAATAAAGTTGTGGAGTATTATAGGTCCAAAAAAAGCAAGGATGGATTACAAACTGGACCTTGGAGAGGCATTTGATCGAGTTGATTGGGGTTTCTTGGAAAGAATTTTGAAGCAGAAAAATTTCAATCATTGATGGATCATCTCTTCGATCATGGATTGTGTTGTTTTTTTTTTAAGAGACACAAGGCAAACTCTATTATAGAAATAATATAAAAACTGAAATAATATACCCCCAAACACCTCTGTTTCAATTTAGGCATTAACAGTTCTAATTATGCACTATTTTAAGGCTGTTGAAGAAGAAATATGTAAGTTTCAAATTAGAACTTGCCCAGGTACCAACAAGCTACAAAATCTTTTGGCATGTCACTTGTTTAAGTCAGAAAAGTAAAAATCCTCCATCTCATGAACTCCCCCAAATCAAAAGTCAAGTCTCCCAACAACAGTAGCTTACGCTTCATAGCTCATTGCAAGACCAACAACTGAAATGAGTTTCTAAAACCCATTCTCTTTTTCTATTACTGCATTCCACACCTGTCCGACCACGGTGCTGCCATGATTGATCCAAATTTTCCCAAGTAACTGAATGCCTTTGCATTGCAATTACTCATCCCCCCATGTTGATATTCCGTCCATTCCAATTTCAACTATTGGGGATATTTGTAACCTTCCAACTCGATCTTGGCTTTTAGATTCCTTTCTATTAGCTGAAAATGATGCCAAGTTAGGCTTTAAATTCATCTCCTCTACTTCTTTCTCACCAACCTTTTGGAGAACAGCATCCATGTCTTCAATAAGATCATCTCCGAAAAGCTGTTCAAATGGCACTTCAGCGTCGTCAATAACACCAATCTGCCTTTCCCCTTCCTTCTTTGCTTTCTTCTTATGGTTTTCAATCTTGGTAAGTGTCTCCTTGTGTATTGGCAAAGATGGCTCCTTATTGCTTTTTGTTCTTTTCTGCTTTGAAGTCTTCTTTTCCTTATCAATATCATTGGTACCGAGATTTATCTTATTGTCAAGAGATGGAATTACTTTCTCCTCCCTGGTGACCTTATCCATCTTACGTTTTTTGCGTTCCAACTTCCTGTCCACATCAGCACCATTAGTATGATCAAGTTTGCCATCAGTGCCTTGAACAGACGGGTGTGTTTCAACATTCCCATTCAGTTTTCTATCCTTTTTCTCTTTTTGACGATCTAGGCTCCTGATTGGAGTGTCGTCTTCTTTATCACTCCCATTATCATTCTCATTCTGAATGCATTTATCAATTGATCTCGCATTCAATACACGCAAGCCTGGAACCAGTCGACAAATCTTTTTATCTAACTTAGCACTTTCAGCAATAGGATTCCCTCGAACATAAATATTCCTCAGATAGCCTAATGAACTCAATACCTTTAAATCTGACCATCTCATGATGACATTATTTCCCAAATCCAAATTCAACAACTTCTTGTTATGAGCCAAAGCATTGGGGAGCATCCTGATTTCATTGTGAGCAAGTCTAAGCTCTTTAAGTTCGATACAAAACTTGAGGGATTCAATAGATTGATGTTTGCAGTTAGAAAGGGATAGCTTTTTCATTGAATTCACTTTCAACAGAGAATCTCCAATACTGTGGATTGGATTTCTAGAAAGAACCAGAGTATTCAGGTTCTTCATCTGATCAAGCTTGCAAATAGAAGCAATCTCATTGTCATTCAAAATCAAAGCACAAAAGCCAACAAGGGGTCTAATTTCGTCCATTGACCGAAGCTTATTCTTTCCCGCATTTAATACATTAAGTCTAGAAAGCCCTTCAATTCCTTTTAAGTTATCAAGTTTGTTTTGTACAACTGAGAGCCACTTCAAATTGGTGCATGACTCCAACCCCTGAAGCGATGTGAGATTGTTGAATGTCAAATCAAGCTTCTCCAAGTTTTTGAAAAGGGACAAACCATTTATATCAGAAAGAGCCTTTTGATTGAGCTTGAGAGTAGTGATGGTGAGTGGGTCTTTGGTTTTGTAATCATTGAGAACTTGCTGTATATCCAAGCAAGACATAGTCGTGAAAACCCTAGTTTTCTCTGTTAGGAACAGACACTGCCTCCGAAAACGCCTTCAAACTCCGCTGTCTCTGCTGCTTGTGTGCTGGATTGATCATGGATTGTGTTAAAAACCCTAAGTATTCAGAATTCGTCAATGGGAGGCCCAGAGGAAGAATTCAAGCCTCAAGAGGGTTAAAGCAAGGGGATCCCCTTTCCCTCTTTCTTTTCTTCTGGTTAGCGAAGTGCTTAGTAGTTTCATCTCAAATCTACACTTGAACGGTTTGTATGAAGGTTTCATGGTAGGAAAGAACAATGTTCATGTTCCCCTCCTTCAATTTGCAGACAACACCTTAATATTTTCCAAGTTTGATGAAGTTATTCATGAAAACGTTAAAAAGACGCTTGAAATATTTTAGTGTTATGGGCAAAAGATAAATTGGGAAAAGTCATCTATATGCGGAATTAATATTGGGGAAAGTAAGATCTCCTTAGCGGCATCCATGAGGAATTGCTAAACATTCCTCATGCCAAAAAAATCTCTAATTCCATTGAAAGAACCATGGAGGAACTTCTTTTGAGAAGGGAACAACGGTAGCAAGTTGAACCACCTAGTGAAATGGGAATTAGTTTCCAAACCCCAAGGAGATGGGGGCCTTGGGCTGGACAAGCTGAAATTTAGAAACATTACTCTTCTTGCCAAGTGGAGGTGGAGGTTCATGGCAGAACAAAACTCTCTATGGTATAAGGTGGTTTGTAGTATTCACGGGAGTAGCCTCTTCCAGTGGCACACAAGTGGCAAAGAAAATTCAAGTTTAAGAAGCCCTTGGATAAATATTTCTAGATAGTGTGGCAGCTTTTAAAGTTGGAAAGGGTGACAAAATTTTGTTTTGGTTGGATCCATGAATGGATAGAATTGCTTTGAAGACCACACTCCCAAGCTGTACAGAATTGCCCTTAATCCAAAAGGCTCGGTTGTAGAACATTGGAACGCCTCCACTTCCTCTGGGTTTCTTGATTTCAGAAGATTGTTAGGAGCTTGAAATCTCTAATTTTCAACTTCTCCTGGGCTCCTTGGAAAGGACAAGATTATCCAATATTGAGAATAAAAGAATCTGGTTAATGGAAACTAATGGGGTTTTTTCAGTAAAGTCATTATCGAAGCACTTGTCTCCTGCCACTCCGATGGACCTACAGTTGGAAAAAAGCCTTCAGAAATCTAAAAGCCCGAGGGTAAGTATAACTCTATCGATTATGTTGTTCAGGAGTTCAATTTGTGCATCCATTATGCAAAAGAAGTTACCCACTCATTATATTTCGCCACATATATGCCCATTCTATCTCAAATTTCATGCGGAACTCCAGCACTTGTTTGAATGTGTATATGCTGCCAAGTGTAGGAGTAAACTCTTTCACACCTTTAATCTCAGCTGAGACCTTGATAAAGAATGCAAGAATAATGTTAGACAGTTACTTCTTGGTCCGGTTATGATGAAAAAATGCCTCCTTGCTTTGGTGCAATACCGTCAAGGAAATTTTGTTGGAACTGTGGTTTGAGAGAAATCTGCGAGTCTTCCACAATAAAGCCTCCTCTTGGTTCAATAGATACGAGTGCGCACGTCTGAATGCCTCTTTGTGATGCTCTCTACGAAAACAATTTAAAGACTTCTCTATGCAATATATCTTACTAAACTGGCATGCCTTTTAACTTTCCTCCTTGTTGATGATTCAGATTTGGCTCACAGCCTCTGGTGTTTCCAACCGTTTCAGAATCTTTCTTTGTCTGGCTGTATTTTTAATTCCTAGTCTGGTTAGAAGTTGTTTCTTATGTCCTTTTTGAGTTGTATTGGTTGTGGTTGTGGTTAGTCCTGCACTTGGACGTTATTAGTTGTTCTATCTTTTTATTATGTAGGATATGATAAGGATACTAAGAGGGTGTCAACTTAGCTGGGATGCTCAAATGCACATCCTTATCCTTGGTTTGAATGCTCATCGTATAATCCTCTTATACTATAAGATTTAGTTTCATTGTTCATTTATTAATAAATGAGGTTGTTTCCTTTTCAAAAAAAATCTAAAGGATCAACTTGATCCAATCTCTTTAAATCATATCGACGAGAGTAATGAATGGTTGGTCGAAACATTGGATGAAGAAAATGATGAAGCTGAAGTTGACAATGAGCTAGTTTTTTATGACAACGACCTCACATGGGGAGATGTAGCTCGTGCTAGCGGCGTTAGAGAACCCCTCATGTACACTAGATCAAAAGGAAAGTCAACTACCTCTCCCTCCACTTCTAGAGTTCAAAAGCAAGCACCAACTATACAAGTAGTTAGTAATGAAGATGAGGACGACGATGAAGAGGAATTAGACATCAAGGAGAACAATGGCCGAGGAGCAATGGACGAAACCATAGAGTTAGATGGGGATGTTGATGAATTTGATATTTGATGGTGTTTTAAACTTGTACTTATAGAGTTCTGTTCATTTTTATTTTTTATTTTTTGAAATGGAGACAAACTTCTTTATTAAATAGAACTCAAACTGAAAGTACAAGAGAATTATACAATCGATTTTGTTCATTTTTCTTGATTACAGAACTATTATTAATCTTTGAGGCTTTGACATTTGTCTATAAACTTATGTTCTACCTCGTATATTATTTATTTATTTATTCATTCATTGCACCTCGCTTCGCTCAGGCATTGCCTTTATGTCGCCTCTCACCTTGAGGTGCCCCTTGCGCTTTGAAAACACTGCTGAGAGAGAGCAGTTTCATGTTTTTTTGAAACGGAGACAAAACTTCTTTATTAATAAGAACCCTAAGTACAAGAAAATTATACAAAGAGAGCAATAAAGAAGAAATAGAAAGGGGACATATCAACTAGGTCGACACCCCCATAGCGTCAATCATCATATCCCGAAAAAGTGATGATAGACCACCAATTATTTTACAATATAGCAGGAGGAAAAAGGAGGCAGTTGCACGTGAACAAGAGAAGGGAAATGGAGAAAGAAGTGGAAACCACCTTGGTGGGGACCATGGTTAATTACATGGGAGAGAGTTAAAAGGGAAAGAAGGAAGGGAAGAGAGGGGTGGTTAGTCAGTTTCTGGAAGTGGAGGGCTGTAATTTCCTGGAGAGCAGGGAATGCAGAAAGTGTTCAGTTTCTGTAGTCTGTAGCAAGTTATTTCCATTATCGTGAACTCCTTTACTGTTTTGTTGTTTTATGTTGAACTTTGTATTAGTTCTTGTGTTGTACTTTGTTTTCAAGACTCTGTGTTAGTTCTGTTTTCTGTAAAAGTTTGGCTGATAAATAAACTAGTAGAACACACTACTTGGTGTTCTATCAAGTAAATATCAAAGCAAAACAAAACAAACAAACAGCCAATTACCAGGTCCAGAAAAAAAAACAGAAAATTAAAAGAAACCCCAAAAAACAATTACAATCTCAAAATAAAATTAAACAAGGTCAAGACTTCAAAGCTTCAAACTTCAGACAGTAAGAACTGCAAATGGAGAGAAAATGAACTGGCAATGGTTAGGCTCGATTAAGAAAGGCATTCCAATTGAGGTAAATATCTTGAATGGAAAAATTAGCAGACTCATTTTTTAATGAACACCAAGCTGCAACACTAAGATCTACTGCACACATAATTTCTGCTCTTTGACTTTGCTTTATCATGGAAGAAATGTTGATTCCGCTCAAACCATAATTCTGAAAATAAAGCTTTTAACAAAGTTATCCAAATGATGGGAGATTTTTGGGAAAAATCAGACTTGACAGCAGCTGAACCACATTAGCGCCTAGACAGCGATCAAAAGTCCAAACTAAATTGAACAAGGACAAAATCCTTTCCTAGCCAAAATAAGAGACGGGACAAAACAAAAAAAAATGTGATAAAGGGTCTCACTAGAAAGAAAATCCTTTCCCAGCCAAGAAAATGTGACAAGAATTCCCCCAGATGGCGCAACAGATGCACTTGTGTGCAAGGCGAGGCACTATGCATGCGCCTAGGAGGCTTTCTAAAACACAGCATGTGTCTAGCAAAAGGAAAGTCAAACACCTCATAGAAACAACTCCAAACTAACCAAACAAAGTCATGATTCAAAAAGATATGATTGAAGTCTTTTTTCTGCCCACCAATACAGAATGTGAAAAAGCAGCCCTACAAAAAGGATCATCTTTCTAAAAACCAATCTAATCTGTAAAAGTCTTCCTCTTTTCAGCCTCCTCATAGTGTTCTTCCTCCTATGATCTCGAGTTTGTCTTGGTGCAAGTTTTTGGTCGCCTTTTATTTAGAAGGATGTTTAGTCTTGTATTTGTATTTGTATTTCCCTGTACTTCTTTTGTGTTTGTTTTGCCTTTAGCCATTACTCCTTTGTTATGGGTTTTAGCTTGGTTGGATATGATGAGGGTGTTAAGGGGGTGTCAACCTAGTTGAGATGTCCAGGTGCACCCCCGATCCATGCTTACATGCTCATTGTATAATTCTTTTGTATTATGAGCTTTTGTCTCATTATTATTATATTAATATTAATAAAGAGGCTGTCTTCTTTTTAAAAGAAATATCTGTAGAAGTCTTCCATGATTGACTTACCACAAACAGAAGTGCTAAGTCTTCTAGAAAAATTTTACAAAATCTCTAAAAGAGGGAACTACATTCTTAAAATTTTCACAAAAGCTCCAAAAGAGGGAACTACAAGAAATACTTTTAGAAGGATTCAAGCTCCAAAAGAGAAACAATCCTTCTCCTTCGTATTAATATCAAATGTCTCGTTCGAGGATACAAGAGCCACTATGTCAGTTGCTTCTCTATCAAACAACAAATGACAGAATCCCAACAATATCCTAGAGCTACTAAAACGAGAAAAGGCATCTGCCACCAAATGATTCAGCATAAGTTGGTACTGGTAAGGTCTCAGCCTCATCATCTGAAGACGCCATTACTCTATTGTAGTTCCGTCCTGCTACTTAGCAACTAAATTCAATGAGTGGAATAACAAAATAAAAAATGACTAAAAATCCGACCTACAATGAAAGAGAATACTTCACTTTCCCTTAAGACTAGAACAAACACCCGTTCTTGAAACAGGAATAGGATTGATCATAGTGACATATCCATACGAAGTACTCCCTAAAATGCAAATACAAAAAGGGTAATTGAGAGGGACGAAGAAGGTACCTGAATGGCCTTCGGTTGAGAGCCAATCCCTACAAGAAGCTATTCAAACTCGGGAAATGGCAAATACCGAACAATTTCAACAATGTTAGCAGCGAAGATAGCAAAGGAAGAATGGGAACAGATTGTAAACAAGAATCGGATACCAGCAAGCCCTACGGAAGAAAGTCAGGCAGAAGTTGGGGAGGTGAAAATTAGTTCGCGACGGAACCGGCGAAGAAGAGAGCAATATTCTTTGGGGAAAAGAAGTTACCAAAAAATTGTGAAAACTGAAAGCCACAGAATCGGTAAATTATAAAAAAAAGATACGAAGAGGATGTTTTGGAGGCAAGAGGGAGGGGATGTTCGGGGTAAGAGGTAGAATAGAGATACTACGGGGTCGTTTTGGACTAAAATTATGGCCCTTATTTGTAAACATTATTTCAATAAAAGCAGTTACTCTAAACACTTGAGCAAAATAAACTAGAATAATCATCACGGTTGGGTTGGATTAAATTAGAGAAAAAAAATACTGATCTGGTTCACCCAACCCTATTATGCATATAATATATATAATTAAATGTAAGAAGGGGTAGAATTCAAAAACAAAACTTTGTAACTCACGTTCTACTATTAAAATTACCATTTTATTCATCATTTTCTTCCCAACACTTGAAGTTGCATCATTTCTTTCATCTTTATTATTTCTTCTCTATTTGTGTTCTTTATGTACTCTTTGCTCTAAAAGACCATATTCAATTTTCTTTAACATCTCAAGTTATTGGTATTCAAAATTTTAGGGACATACATTAGACAGGTTGATATAATGACCCCTCATGGACACCCATTATGTCCATTTTTTCTAAGCTTTTCTCTTTGTTTATGTTGTCCTTTTTAAGCTTAAGGAAGTCTTTGTGCTAGGGTTGCTGCATATATCTTGATTTCTCTTTACCATTTGGGCTAAGAAGAGTCGATATTCAAAGGATTCATTCCTATGTGCGTGTGGCTGTTGTTCGTGTGAATGCTTGGCTAAAGATTAATTTGAAACCAATCTAATGACATTGCTTTAGGAGATCCTAAAGTTGGCTCTATCGAGAAGGGAGATCTCATCAACTTAGGGGGAGTCTAAGTTTATTCGTGAAGGGAGTTCACAAGTAAAGAGGAATGATTAATCAAGAATTTCTATTATTTAGGGGAGTTTGAGTAGTTATTCACTAATAGTAGCATACTTAAGGGGAGCCTAAGTATTAAAGAGAATGTTTCCCAAGTGTCCAGTGAATTAGTTCTACGATTGTCTTTGTGAGCGGAAGAGTGTTTATATAAATACAACTTTATAATTGCTTGACTTATTGATTTCCGTGGATTAACTTTCCCGGACACAATTCTCGTGTGTTTTTTCGTTTACTTCTTGTTGTTTTGTTATTATCTCTTATCTTGGTTATTGTTTGACAATATATTTCGTAGTAAAGAACAGTCATTACAGTTTTTCATGTTTACAAGTTTATATTTCTATTGTTGAGAAAAGTAAAACATGTGTAATTTTGTCTCATAATTTTTTCAATTAATTGTAAATAATTAACGTTAATGAAATATAAAATAAAGAAGTAAACACATTCTTTAAAGGAATCTAAAGAGTTGGAATGTAAAAGAATTTCTCATTTCGTATTCTCAAAAAGTTTAACAATTTTGTTTTAATAATAATCAGCTTATCTTTCCATTTAAAAAAAATATGAAAAGTTTAGTATTTCAAAACACAAAAGGAAAGAAAAGCACAGTCCAAAGCGGATTAAGGGAGAATATTACTTGGCTACTTCGTCACGGAACAAATTTGGTTAATTTATATATATAAAACAACAATCAAAAGTATTTATCGTCCATATAAAAATAAAATAAAAGTTCATGAAGCCATTGTTATTTTTTCACAAGTTCCATGATTTCGTGGTTGGTTTCGAATTTTTTTGGATGAGTATTGAATTCCGACATATCTTCCTCATATTCTCACTTCTTCTTCTTTGCGATTTCTTCATCTCTTGTTCCATAATTTCTTCCTTGTACGTCATCTTTCATCTTCTTTATTTTTCTTCTTCTTTTTTACTAAATGACTGTGTTCCAAAATCTAAACAATCAGTCATCTATCTCATATAGATCACTATCACTATCTATCCTAAATAGATAAGTAATAGATTCAAACGGATCACTTACCAACATCTAAACGATTGTGTACCAATATCTAAACGATATTTTGGACTATATTATACAACCGTTTAAATTAGAAGCTTTTTTTTGTGTATGTTTGTGGTCAATTAATTCCGAGGTATTTTTGTTATTTTACGTTATGGACTTGTGGGCTCTTTCTTTTTTCAAAATTGTTCTATACGGTGTAAATAATTTTGCATTTTGTTCTACTTTTGGGGAAAAAACCAACAAATTATCTTAAATTTATCCTACGTTGTTTTATACTTTAAAGACAAACTTAAATTATCCTGATTAATTTATTTTACATAAATGATAATTCAAAGAAAAAAACACTCATTGTGTTTGTTATGGATTTTAATACTATAAAATAAGAATAAAGAAAATACATCAGAACAATGAAACAACACAAAAGAGAATAATAGAGAAGGGAGAAAACATGGAAAGCAATTGAACTCAATTATGGTATATCTAAGAAAGACATCACATATCTCTAATTATAAGACATGTCATGTCATGGTACAAATTACAATATGAATCTTAGTAGGATGTATGTTACAACATGGAATTGAATGAGAGTTATATGACGATTGATAACCTATGTAGGTTATGGATAGATGTACATTTACAATATATAACTATATTTGCAATACTCCCTTTTAGATTTCTATATTATCTATAGTATATATAGAAGCTTGAATGAGGAGAAATTTTTTTCTTCCATTTTTGACCTTCCTTTAGAAGTAGCTTCTATAATTAGGTAGATGACAATGTTGTCCTTTTCTATGTTTATGCTAATTGAAAAAAAAAATGGTCCTTAATAGTTGGCCAACAACGGTCATTGATACTTGCCAGCAACAGTCATAAAAAACAGCCGACAAAAGTTTACCGACAATGGTTGAGGAAAGTTAACCAGTATTGGGTCATCGAAAATGGTCAACGAAAGCTGGCCAACAATGCTAGTCGATCAACAATAAACAAAAGTTGTCTAGCAATAGTCGCTGAAAAATGGTCGACGATTTCAGAGGTTGACCAGCAGCGATTACGAGAAAAATGGTACAAGGAAGTTACTGCTAGTGATAAAAAAAAATAGTTGCCATAAAAAAGTTCATCAAAAGTTGATCGACGATGGTTGTTAGAAAAAGATTGTCGGGTTCGATCAACAATGGTTGTCGAAAAAACAGTAGATGAAAGTTGACCGTCGAAGGTTGCTAAAAAATAGTAGCCAGAAAAGCAGTAACCACAGGTTCGTCGACGACTATTAATGGTGGTCAATAATTTTCTTGTGACTATTGCCATAAAACAAGCATTCGAAGTTTGGTCAACTACAATTGTCAAAAACTAGTCATCAGAGGTTGGTCGGAAGCGATTAATGGTGGTCAACTTACTCTAACTCGATAACACTTATACTCAAATGAACTCCCTTTTTTCAACAAGGCTCTTTTTCAATAGGACTTGCCTTTTGGATCTAGGTCTTACATACATACATACATATATATATATATATACATATATATATATATATTATATATATATATATATATATATTATATATATTATATATATTATTTATATATATATATTTATTTATTTATTTATTTATTTATATATTATTAGTTTAGTAAATGGAAAAGAAGTAGCTCAGAGACTTACTCCTCATCCTCACTTCATTCAACTTCAGTCTTCACATCACTCCTTATCTCTCTGACTCACTCTCTCCCTCTCGTTTGGATCTCTCATCTCTAGTGTTCACAATCTCCGACGTTCGCCATCTTCTTCTCAACTCGACAACCCAACCCAACTTATTCCATAATTTAAGGGTTTGATTGGGTTGGTTAAAAATACTATTTGGGTTATTCATATTGTCAATCCAACCAACCTAAAAATATGGGTTGGGTTAGGAATGTCGTCTAACCCAACTCAATCCGTTTACACTCCTCCACTCTTTCATGTAGTTGTTATGATATAATGCACACCCTTTCTAACTTTTCTTTCACCCAGTTCGTAAAAATGGTAAATATGATGAAGATTTGGTAAATTGTGAAGCCTAATCTATGACACACTTTCAAGTAATATGTCAATATGTCTTTTTTGATTTCAAATTGAATCATTTGTGAAATCTCCAATCTTATAATGAAGTTCGAATTCACTTTTTTATTTATTTGTCTTCTGTAGTGACCAATTGAATAGTTTTTTTTTTTGGTTGATAAAATCATTGTAATATCATGTCAATTACAATAAAAAAACAATAAAAAAAACAAATTATTTAAACTTCATAAAAACAAACTATTGAAAGACAAAAATAAAATCAATTACAGTTTCTTTTCTATGAAATACAAAAATTTGTATGAAAATGTAAATATTTTATTGAGGGTAAATTGTTTACTCTTTTTGAAAATTCCCCATTTTGAAAATTCCCTAATTTCACCTTTAAAAAAAATTTAAAATCTCACCTACTTTTCAAAGTATAATTTCTTTTTTAAAAAATAGATTTTATCCTTAAAATCTAAAATTCACCCTAAAAGAAGGAAGAAAAAATCTTCCATATTTTTGTGCATACACGTTTAAAGTTGATTTTTTTTAAAAAAAAAAATGAAATCTCTCCTATTTTGTGGATACAACTATAAAAAGAATCGGGTGATCTCTAAAGTTTTATTTATCATTAAACAAAAAACTAAAATTTTATTAAAAAATAGTATTCACTTAAAAAATTTAAATTATGAGTAGTTTAAAATTTGGTTTATTTTAATACATGATTTAAGACCCAAATTTAACCGTAAAAATAATTGACTAAGTGTCAAAGGTTTAAGGACAAAGCGTTTAGAGGTTATAGGGTGATGTGTAGGCAGCCAAAAGAAGGAAATATAACCTCTAAAGTGGTTATTTAGGCGTTTGGACAAGGTAGGTAGCTAAGCTTGAGTGTGTGTTTGGCTAGGCAACAAGGCTTGTCCGTAGAGGTTATTGGGTGGTGAAGAGTGTCCCTAGGCGATTGAGAGCAAAAGAGGTTAGCAAGGCTATGCGAGAAAGATTTTTAGGGCGAGGAAAGCTTGTCATTTAGAGGTTATTAAGCGTTAAGATGCTAGGCGAGAAAGCTAGACAACATGATGTTGGGCGAGTAGACTTGCACGCGAGGAAGGAGTGCTTGCGGCCATGTTTGAAGTTAGTTAGGTGTTTATCTTGATGTTCCACACTTACGTGTTTTGGTTAGACAAGATAATGAAGAGGTGGAGTCCATGGGTACTTTACAAGTGTTCTCTACATACTTAAGTTAAATTTCGGCAAGTAGGTCGTGTCAATAAAGGCTCATGTAAGACTCAATATAAATAGGAAACTTTAGAATGACATTTCTCCTATCATACTTGTGCGTTTTGGTTGAAATTACTCTCAATAGTTCACAAATTGACTCTAGTTTCTAGAGTAGGGCTACCGGATAAATTTGAGTAAAGGAGGTCTGAGTTTGAGTCGACGAAAGGGAGAATTATAAGCTTTCAGAGGAATCTGACACTAGAAGAAATTTACCATTTAATGTCGGTTTTAAACCGACATTAATGACCTTTGGTGTCGGTTCGGAACCGACATCTATGCTAGCCTTATTAAAGGCCTTTAATGTCGTTTTTACTTTGATATCGATTTAAAAACGACATCAAAGACATCATTAATGTCGGTTTAAAAGCGACATTAATGACCATTGATGTCAGTTTTAAACTGACAATTTTTATGGTGTTATTGTTGACCTTTAGTGTCGGTTTGCCTTTTATGTCGTTTTTAAACTGACATTAAAATCTTGTTTTTGGATCTATTTTTTACAAAATTTATTTTTATTTAATTGTTGCATTGTTGTCTATTTTTTATAAACTGACATTAGATACGTGTAAATAAATATTTTTTTGCTCACTCCAACAAATCAATAAAATTAATATTATTTTAGAAACTACAATATTTTTCTTTTACATTTGTATACAGAAAATGAAATCTTAATATTGCGTTTGTATATACATTCTACAATAATACATGAAACTAGATCCTAATACAAGACTTAAATAAGAAATCTTAAACGCCTTCACAATCTTCAACTTTCAACGATCGCTTCCATCTACACAATCGCTTAGCTTAGCTTGGTTGGCTATCTAAGACCAAAATATACTTTACAACCTGAGGAAGATAAAATCTAGAATCTGCAAAATTAGTACATATTATTTAAAATCAAACTAAACAGACTGCAATCTAAATGTGGAAAATTAAAAATTACTACAAAGTTTTCGTAAAGTAAATAATGTAGCAACAACAAAGAAGACGATTGAAATGACAACCCAAAAGTACTGCAGAAATAAAGAAGAAAATTAGCTTTTATCAAACAACTCGTTAACCTGATTTGGTTCTTCAAAGATCAACAACAAAAAGAGGAATACAACTAAAGAATAAATTATACTATCCTCGACTCTGACTTCAAAGCAAATTTTAAAATGTTCAATTTAGCAATGTTAGTCTACAGGCTTCTTACTCTTAATTGTATAAATTTTACCCATCAATAACAACATTGTTTTTTATAGAGAAAGTTGAATAATGGAGATGATAAATAATCTTACAAACTCCTATTGGATCGTTTTTCCTTTCAAATGAAAATAGTTAATGAATTTCATATATCGAAGGTGAAAATCCCAAATAGTAAAAGAACATGGAATATAAGGAAGAATCCATACTCCACTAGCTAGGTATTGATCAAAGATAAATATATGGAAAAATAGATGCAACCTACAAATATATCACAAACAGACTAATACTCAAACTAAACTAAAGAAAACAAAAACATTACTACTAAAATTAACTAAAAGATAAAATAAAACACAATTGAAAACAATTAATTACCAAGACTAATCTCAATCGAAAAACCAAAACGCATCACATTCTAAAAGATATTTTGCTTCACATAACACTCCAAATAGCTATACCAAAAAAAAAAAAAAAAAACATAAATATCTACAAAATAAATTTGATCCTAGCATAAAAAGCATCATATGCATCAATTTACAAGTAATAGGATGTGCGAGTTAGAAATTAATATATGATGAGCATTGACAGATAGCATGTGAAATGAAGTGCTACATCTTTATTAAAAGGAACA
Organism: Cucumis sativus; assembly: GCF_000004075.3. NCBI lineage: Eukaryota > Viridiplantae > Streptophyta > Magnoliopsida > Cucurbitales > Cucurbitaceae > Cucumis > Cucumis sativus. Next base: position 57,730 of record NW_022279584.1, on the reverse strand, counting down.
AGATTTCAATAATTAATATATGATGAGCATTGACAGATAGCATGTGAAATGAAGTGCTACATCTTTATTAAAAAGGAACAAGATTTCAATAAAATCGAATCTTTAATGCATCACCATTCTCATTAAAATGCTAAAACAAATCTTCATAATCGCTTAGCTTGGCTGGCTATGTAAGACCAAAATATATACTTTACAACATGAGGAAGATTAAATCCATAATCTACAAAATTATGTTGACAGAGGCCAACATTTGCTCCATCCACAATAGCATCACAATGATTATGTACTTCTATGAGTGCAACACGCCCGTGGCCATATTTTTATAACGTTATATATGCAAAAGAAATATATGTATATATATAACGAAAATTTTATGAACCTACGCATGCACACATTTAATAATAATTACTTACTCTGCATTTTTCATTTTGGGCAAATCCACCAACAAGAATTGGTGTAAGTTACCAAGCTCATTTCTATGCCTCCTTCTCTTCTTTCATTTTTCTAACAAAAGATGGTATGAATAATGTTTGCACATCATTAAAGCTTACTATTATCGCAAAACGACACACTTGAAAAATATTTAGATTGAATTAATATAGTAAATATACTTTTGCAACGACATATCTACCATCAAAATATATATTTCAAGCATAAAAATACTTAATTGGCCTTCTATACAAATCAATCAAACTTTAACCATATTCAAAACTAGAATGGTGACCTTTTATGTCAATAAATGAAGCAAAAATATTAAGCTAACGTTGAGATCAAATTAACATATGACGAAAGAAAGGGAGAAAATAGGAGTAGTTATTACTTTGTGTAGACATGAGACCATGGTTCTATTTCCCTAGCTCGCATATTTTCAAAGATTTCACGTGCGCACCGTTCATATCACCTCTCCTTGTGTAGTAATTCACCATCAAACCATACTCTTTCCTAGAAGGATTAATGATAATAGATTTCATCCTAAAAAAAAAAAAAAGATCAAACCAATTAATATTGAAAATGCTCAAATTTAGACTTTTCACTTTTTATGTATAAAATTCAGCAAAAGGTGAATGTGAGATGTCTCAAAGCTTGCTTACATTCATGCTCATGAACAGATCATTGTTTGGTGCAAGTTTGAATGAATGAACTCGAACACGCACGATCAAAGCAATACAATTGAGATTCTTACCTTGTCTGTATGATGTTGCACAGTTATATTACATTGTCCAGTAGATACGTCCCAAATTTTTGATTTGCTTATCAAGAATTTGAAATAAAATAACTCCAAGATGCAAGTGGGTCAACAATTTTAAGTGAAATGATTAAAATGGGAAATTGAATGAGCCTTAACATAGAAAACTAGCAGCTTACAATTCTACACAATAACAAAGACTATATTTCAAACTTCTTTAAAGAAACCACAGTGCTTCTAAGTCCACAAAGGAAGATGTAGTTATCAATTTACTAAAAATACAATATCTTGGTCTTGTATTATTAACAAGATACATAAGTGTAACAATTGCACTAAGATATGGTACTTATAGGTCAAGAAGTTCTTCATTATCAACTCGGGGTTGAAATATATATTGCTTTACATCTAGTAAACGAACTTGCATTGGAATGTTCAATGGATGTGCTTTATCCATATAAAGTCTTTTAAAAAAATTTCCAATATAAGTTGATTGATAAACAAATATCTCATCTGCCCAAATGCTCAAATTGCAAACTGAGGGCAAAAATTCTGTATTTCCGAGGTCTTTCATCTTGAATTCTTTTCTTAAGATATTTTATTGTCTTTGAAAGCTCTTCAGAGAGTTCAGACTATATTTAAATCATCAACATATAGAGTTTATAATAGCAAATCTTGGCTATGATTTATTTATAAAAATGCATGGACATATTTGAATATTTTGATATCCTTCTTTCAACAAATATTCACTCAGATGATTATATACCACATTAGTATTGATTGTTTTAATCCATATAATGATCTCTGTAACTTTATTGAATATAGTTCTCGAAAACTTGATTTATATATTTCAAGTATCTTAAATCCTTCTAGAACTTTTATTTAAATATCATTATCAAGAGATCCATATAAATATGTTATGACTACATCCATAAGATGCATGTCCAAATTTTTATACACAACCAAGCCAATAAAAAATCTTAATGTGATTTCATCCACCATCAGAGAATATGTCTCCTCATGGTCAATACCAGGTCTTTGTGAAAAACCTTGTGCAACTAATCTTCCTTCATCTCTTGTAATCTCATTATCTTCATTTCTTTTTCTCACAAATATCCATTTATATTCCACAGGTTTGACACCTTTTGCTGTTTGGACTACTGATTCAAAAACTTGACATTTTGAAAGTGAATTTAATTTTGCCTCAATTGATTCTTTCCACAAAGACCAATCTTTTCTCTGTCGACATTCTTCAACGAATTTTGGTTATGGATCTTCATTTTTTAATATAGTATCAAGTGCAAACTATTATCAACAACTGCATTAATTATATTCCATCTCTTTCCTGTCTTAGTTGTTTTATCTTCTTCGATATTTTGTGTCATAGGATTTCTTCTGGAACATCCATATCCTTAATCGAGTTATTGACTCAATTTCTATTTCAAGGATTTTTATCTTTAATGACAAGTTGTTATGTTGGGATATCAATTTTTTATGAGACATTTGCAACTCTGATATGTGTTTTAGTTACTTTCTTTGCATCTACAAATGCATCTAGTAACTGATTTGCTATATATATTTTGCAAATGAATTATTTTATGAACTTCAAGTTCACATTGATCTGTACGAGGATCCAAATGAGACAATAATGATACATTTCATGTAATTTCTTTTTCCAATTTTTTTAATTTCTCCTTATAACGTTGAAAAATTTGTCTAATTAAAATGATAATCAATAAATCATGTAGACCCGTAAGAGGTTCAAGATTTCAAGATATTTAATAATTTATGGAGAATCGAATCCAACATATATTTCTAGCCTTCTTTGAGGATCCATCTTAGTACGTTGTAATAGAGCAATTGGAACATATATGACACATCCAAAAATTCTCAAATCCCTAGAAGAAATTTTGCCTTTAATGTCAGTTGTCAACTGACGTCTTTGCAAGCATTATAAAAGGCCTTTAATGTCGATTTGACTTTAATGTTGGTTTAGAAACGACATTAAAGGCCTCTTTAATGTCGGTTTAAAACCGACATCAAAGGCCTTTAATGTCAATTTAAAATCAATATCTTTGATGGTTTTATTGAAGGTCTTGAATGTCCTTGGCCTTTGATTTTGATTTTAAACCGACATTAAAGAGGCCTTTGATGTCATTTCTAAACTGACATTAAAGACACCTTTAATGTCATTTTTAAAACGACATCAAAACCTTGTTTCTGGCCCATTTTTTAAATTTATTTTTATTATATTGTTGCATTATTGTCCATTTTTTATGACATCAAAACCGATATTATTTGTCTCGAATTATGAGAGGAAATGTTCATCATCGTATATTGTGAAAAATGTAAAAAAAATTGTTGGCACGCTTGCTAGCTATAGAATGCTAGAGCTACTACTCCATGGCAAACCTTATACACATCAAATACACTTTTCCACACTTCTTCCATATAGAATTAAACAAATACATATAATCCAACACCTATATATATTCACATATCAAATAAATGCATGTTGTCCTCTATGACAAACCAATAGGATTCCTATTTCACCCGCAATGAATAAGATCCAACACATAATATACCAACACACTTTTTCACACTTCCATAAAGTACTACAACAAATACACATCATCCAACACACACACACACACACACACACATATATATATATATTCACATATCAAATAAACACACTATATCCGATGACTATAAGTGAAAACTCAAAATCTAAAAATAATAACATCACGAAAGGGGCGTACATTTGCATAAGAGAGTTCTTTCCTAAACAAGGAACAATCATTTCTACATTTATGTATCTTCTCGTACTTCATTCCAAGAGTACACAAAATCTTTTTGCTTCATAAGTAGAAGTAGGGATTTCATTAGGAGTAGGTAAGATGTCACCAATTAATTTTAACAACTCCGTGATACTCTTTTCACTCCATCCAAATTTAACTTTCAAATTATATAATTTTATCAATGTAGATATTTTGGTAAAAATTTTACAATTAGGATATAATGGTTTCTTGGCATCATCTAGTAGTTTCTCAAAATTTTCTAACTTGGTCATTAAAATAATTGTGTGCACCCTCAAACATCCCAATTATGTCACCAACATCAAACATCCCAATTATGTCATCAACATCATCCACGTTAATTTCTTCTCTTGCACTACTAAAGACACTTTCATTGTTTCTCTTCATTGGTAGTGATTCACCATGAAAAATTCATACTTGATAACTCTTATCGATGCCGTTAAAAAATAATAAGTGATCTCTAATTGTATTCACATGTAAAGTCTTTGCATTTACGCACTTTAAACGAGAACAAGTCATGATGTTCGATGTCTTCGAATGTTTCAACCCATTTTTAATAAACATCTCAACCCCAACAACATAATCAGTTAACATTCTATTATTTTTCATCCATGGCTTATCCATATTATATAAGGATGCAATTTAATCTACAAAAAAATGTCAAAAAAACAATAAGGAATATTTAAGTAATCTTACACTTGTGAACTCAACTATAATCAACAATAATACCTAAAAAGTTGAAGACTAAATATAATTAATGTAAATTTCTATATACACCCAACAACCAAACAATTAGAATAAAGCAAGACTATCAAATAAGCACATATGAAAAAGAAATTAAATTCTTATCCACATTCCAAAAACGTACTAACAAGTTCTATATAAACCCAAACAACCAAAAAGTTCTATATACACTCAAACAACTACAAAACTCGTAATCGTATCACTCAATCAACTAACAAGCAAATCTCAAATTAAAACCATCGACGAAGACCAAACACAAACTTCTAACCATCATTATGACATTATAATTCCAAATGAATGGAAGTAATTAGTTTGATTTTCTTTTACTAACAATTTGAGGTGTGTTAAAAAGCCCTCCGACACGCTTAAATACTGACAACATATACCAAGTACCAAATATATCTACAAAAGACCGATGAGCAACTTAAAAAAAAAAGAAGAGAAACTTCAATTAAATACAAAAAGTGCATGTGCACTCGTGTGCATGAGTATATTATCATCGCACAATCAATTAAAATATACATGCATGCATGCTCCAAGATTTTGTAATATTGAAGCACAAACCAATTCAATAATTACAAATCGAAAGCATCCATTCATTCTTTGGATACACAAGCGTAAAAAAAACTTTTCAAAATCTTAAAGATAATACAAATAAATAAAAATACGGATTTAATTTTCAAGGAGTATGAATCATTACCTCTCCTTACCCTTCTTTAAGAATCACTTAAGCAACTTCTTCCTAGCAATTGGAAGATATGTTAGAAAACAATACAAATTAGCATAGAACATCACAGTAAACAAAAGCGTTCAGAGTAACGTACACAAAAGTATAAGAGTTTATCTTTTTTAAAGCTACAAACTAATGGGTTCACCAGATATCTCATCAAATAGGTTCACCGGTGACTGCTGAAACGTGTGGGTTGTGACTGCTGAATCAGAATCAGTCCGATTTTAGGTGGGTATCTAACCGAATGGGTTCAGAGTTGGAGATTTGTGGGTGGTGAATGCTGAATCTGGCTATCTCACAAACACGATTCACTGGAGAGAAAAATATTTTGATGGTGGTCGTGAGAGCTGGGCACAAACGTAGATGAAGGTGGATGAAGGAAATGATTGATTTCAATATAACACCCCAAAACTAGTAAGTTAACTTTAATGTGTGTTATATTGAAATTTTTTAGGTGTTATGTGTGAAATTATTTGATTTGTGGAAGTTAAGTACGTTGGAGTGATATGTGGTTAATTCTGAAATTTGAAATCCTATTGTTAAAGTGGTGATTTTTGGATTGATTGGTTGGTAAATTAAATTTGTAAAGTTTGAAGTATTATGAGTAATTATTGTTTATCAGTATAAGCAAAGTTATAGAGGAATAAGAATAATTATATTATGGGATAATATAATTATTCATAATATAATTATTATGGAAAAGAGAGAAGTTATTGATGATATATTGAGTCGGTAATGAAGAAAGAGAAAAATTATTTGAAATAGAAAAAAATGAGTTCGTTGGGGAAATTAAATAATGATAATAAAGATAATGACAATAGTAATGATAATAATACTGTATTATTATTATTATTGTATATATTAAATAAGCCTCTTTCATTTTTCATGTCCATCTTCTCCACCCCTCTTTCTTCTTCACCATTCAACCCTAGAGCAGTCGCCGCCCCACTTCAGCCATCGTCGCGCACAACACTCCAGTGAGAGAGTCCTCGTCACGGTCGCATAGTCGAAGCATCACGGTCACGAAGCACAACCGTTCGTTTCTCTCCAGCCGTGTCGACTCGTGTTGCATCGGACAGTCGAACGACCCCTATCTTCCGCCGTGCGCTCCTCCTTCGCGTCGTCGATCGTAACCCTCTCTTTTGTCGAAACCATCATCGGTCGTAGCCTCCACTTGCACAGCACCGCCGGACATCATCGCGCTTGACAGTCAAGGATGCAAGCCATGACAATTTTCTTTTCGCGAGCCACACGTCCAAGCCGCGTCAGTTCAAGCCGTGTCCCTTCACCGAGCCGCGTGAGTCATCTCTGTTGATCCAAGTCGTTCCATGTAAGCCGTACGCGAGCCATACACAACTGAGTCGATCCTGTGTGAGCTGTATGCGAGCCGTGAGTCTCAAGACCCGAGCCGAAGCCTTGGTAGCCGAGCCACCTTCAGTTTTAGCCGTCTGCAACATATTTAAGCCCTTGGTGAGTTTTTGCTTAGTTTCTTGTTGGGTTTGGTACGCCCAAATAATTATTGTTTTGGGTCTTAAATAAGTTAGCACTGGAATGAGTTGTATTATGTTTTTTGAAGGTTAAGGTGTGGTTGAGGAATTGAATTGTGCAAATTTCAATTTAAGGTTGTATTGAGATCAACTTTAAATCTTTGGGGTAAGTTTGATTGAATTGGTTGCCTAATTAAACAGTAAAGTGATAGATTGACAAAATTATTAAGTTTAATTTTGTTCATGTTTAGGACTGAGTTTATTGTGAGGATTTGACTCTCAATCAGAGGAGTACTATTTCTTTTGTGAATCTCCAGGTAAGAGATTTTTCGTACTAAACCCTACTTGGAAGTTGCATGTATGTTATGTATTGTTTAGTAGTGTAAGTAAGAGATGTATAATATGTCTATTTGAGATGGCCGTATAAATAGTTACTTAGTAAACCATATTATGATTTAGATATAATATTCTTTGTTGAGGCATGCTATGATCAAATATGTGACTTTTGAGTTATGTGTAACTGAGCTAAGATGTTGATGCTATGATAAGCATGTATAGGCTATAGTGTTCTGTTAGTTTTGCCTGTTAGAGTCATACCATATGAGGGTCCTCGGGTTCACACCTTTGTATGCCTATGTGGCTGGTTTGAGATGTGATTCGATGGGATCACTTACAACCCGACTCTCCTATAGGGTTATTCCTTCGGGTTCACCAAGAGCCCAAATGTGTCCCTACGGGACCATTGGATAGTATGCGTTCGGGAGCGCAATAGTATGCAGTACCATGTTACATGACTCTAGGTTAACAGACACATACTGAGACCAATATGGGTCTCTTACTAAGTATAAATTTATACTCACTCTTTTAAATGTTTAGTTTTCAGGTAAGGGTAGAGGCAAGGGAAAACTGGCGAATGATAAGAAGTGACCGTGGATCGCCATAGGGAACCGTTCAGTTTTCTTTCACATTTATATTTCAGTAGTTATATTTTCATAGATTTATTTCAGAACTCCAGTTCAATTACTTTAAGTATATTTCCTCTATTTTTGGGCCGAAAGTAGTATTTAGATTAGTTATTTTAACTATTTATTTATTTTTATTATTTAAAGTTTTTCCTCAAATTTTAATTTATTTTCTTGTATATTAAAAAAAAAATCTATATTTACTTAAATAGTAATGACCTAAACCTTCTAGAAAAGTTGGGGCGTTACAGTTGGTATCAGAGTCAAAGTTTTAGATTTTGTAGACTGACTTACGATGTAAGTCTTTGATTTTATCCCTATGGTTAATACGGTCTTTCGTCACTCGCCAGGTACATTTTTATGATATAATTTAAGATTGTGCATATGACCTTGCATGAATTAAACTAGATAAGTAAGCATGTTATGAATGAACTCGTAGTAAAAGACTTTTAATGGTGGAAATTAGGAAAAAAATGCTGCCATGTAGAAGTGTTCATAGAGGTGGTATTGGAGGTAGAGGAGCTGGACGTAACCATCCTGCGGGACAACCTGAAGCACAACCTGGAGGACAGCCCGGGGAACAACCAACTGTACAAGCTGTCAACCCTACTGCACCTGTTACTCAAGCAGACCTTGCTGCTATGGAGCAAAGGTACAGAGACTTATTGTTTGAAGTGATGGCACAACGACAGCCTGCCTCACAGACCTAGACAGCTCTTGTTCAGGCATCGGCTGTAGGTGATCAGATTCCAGCTACAGGAGTTCAGGCCCCAATTGTAGCCCAACACTTACCAGGCATGCTTTTAGCCGAAGCCAAGCACTTGAGGGACTTGAGGAAGTATAACCCTTAAACTTTTGATGGATCTTTAGCAGATCCCACCAAAGCACAAATGTGGTTGAGTTTGGTGGAGACCATCTTTCGTTATATGAAGTGCCCTAATGACCAGAAGATTCAGTACGCTGTGTACTTACTGATTGATAGAAGCAGAGGTTGGTGGGAGTCCACAGAGAGGATGTTGAGTGGAGATATAAGTAAGATCACCTGGGAGCCGCTCAAGGAGAACTTTTATGCCAAATTCTTCTCTGCCACAGTGAGAGAGGCCAAGTGCCAGAGTTCCTAAAACTAGAGCAAGGTAACATGACCATGGAAGAGTATGATCAGAAGTTCGAATGTGTTATCCCAGTTTGCACCCGATTTAGTGAGAACCGAGGTTGAGAGAGCTAACAAGTTCGTCAAAGGTCTCAAGTCAGAGATCTAGGGTTTCGTTCGCGTCCTTAGACCAACCACCCAAGCTGATGCGCTGCGCATGGCAGTAGACCTGAGTTTGTATGAGAGGACGATGTTGGCCAAGGCTGTAGAGAAGGGGCCAACTTCGGGACATAAACGGAAGACTGAGCAGCAGCCTATAGTAGCACCACAAAGGAATTTGAGATCAATGGTTTGTTCCAACGGCACTGACAACAAGCTACTCAGACAGGCCAAACCTTGAAGGTACTATTCATGACTCTTAATTATGGAAGACCTCACTCGGGTCGTTACCTAGCAGGAAGTGGAGTATGTTACAAATGCAGACAACTTAGGCATCTAGCTGATAAGTGCCCTCAGAAGTCATTCGGAGTTGTTGCGAACCAGACTTCCCCACCCCCATCAAGGGAGAGTTTTTGTCACTAATAGGCAGGAGGCCGAGAGAGTTGGCACAATGGTGACAGGTACACTCCCAATCTTGGAACACCTGGCTTTAGTATTATTTGACTCGGGGTCCTCTCATTCTTTTATATCCTCTGTGTTTGTATAGCATATGAATTTAGAAGTAGAACCCCTGAGTTACCTGTTGTCTGTTTCTACTCCATCTGGAGAAATTATGTTGTCGAGAGAAAAGATAAAAGCATGTTAGATAAAAGTAGCAGAGCATGTTTTAGATGTAACTTTATTAGTATTGGACATGCAAGATTTTGATGTAATATTAGGCATGGATTGGCTATCCGCTAACCATGCAAACATAGATTGTTCCCGCAAGGAGGTAGCACTAGTACAAAAGTGGTCTACGACGACAGTTATTTACTGTCGCGAACGGATTTCGCGACAGTTATTTTCAGTCATAGAAGCGGGAGTCATGGAAAGGCCTTCGACGACAGTTTTTGAAAACTGTCGCAATAGGTTATTTTATGACATGAAATAAATGTCGTTAATCAACATTCAACGACATTCAATAACTGTCATAATTTATTTTATGACATTCAATAACTATCATCATTTCTTTATTAACGACAGTTAAATAATTGTCACGAATTCTATTATCGTGACATGTATTAATTGTCATGAATATGTTTTTCGCGACAGTTTTTTTTTGTAAAAATGTCATTGTTTAGTTATTGACGTATTTTTTTCCAGTCAACGATTGTGCAATCGTGACAGTTTTTCGATAACATTAAATGTCATTGTTTTGCTAGTGACGACATTTTTTTCCAGTCAAATATATTGCAACTCCACCATTACACGAACCATTAGAATGACAATAATGTAGCTGAGAATGACAAATTTGAAATTATACAAGTTTCACACCAATGTACAAAAAAATAGCCAACACTTTAATATATATACACTATAATACGATTTATAATATTTGTACATCTTAATACAAGTTTCAATAATCCACATGTACGAAATACTAGCTCTTAATCAAAAAATATTTTAAATAGCATTAGAATTCATCTAACAAGATTTTCTGCAGAAGCATAAACGACCAACCGAGAATGTTTGTCTCTGGAAATGTTCTTTGAAAGAAAACTCATGAAGTTGTCGACTCCAATTGAACCTACAAAGACAACATGAATATAAGTATCCATAACACATACGTACAGTCAATGAGTAACTAAATCAATGTCTCAACAGAATACAGAACACAAACAAGAACTTCAACACTTGATTCCATGAAATGAAAAGAAGCACGTGAGGACTACATTAGGCAAACGATCATTAAATAATAGTGTGAAGAAGTGTAATCCCAAATGATCAAAAAGTTGGACAATCAATCTAACCTGGTTTGGCGATACATAAAGTGGGTTCTCATACCAACAGTTGATGGAAAATTGAACATGTAAGTTTAAAGGATAACAATCAATTATATGGAAATGTATACAGTGAACTAGAAAAACAATGAAATCATTGACATAAGAAAGAAAAATAGCAAGATCCCCATCTAGGACTCCTAAAAACTATTCCCCAAAATCTGCTTAATCTCAAACTCTTCAAATCAATTAATTTTTTGCCATGCCAAATTCCTTTCCTAATGACGATTGTATGCCTCATATCTTAAGAACGACACTTCTGACATTTATCCATAATATACCTTAACGTACTTCACTAAAAACACGCATTGTTCCTCAGGTGGTGTTGCTAACGGAGTGATGGTTATAAATAAAGCATGATCATGGTTAGTATTAAATTCTGTAGCAAGTAGGAACTAAATAAAGCATACCTGGTAATTCCGGAACCAGATATGGTCATCAACAATAGAGAAAACAAATACATGATCATGGTACGGTTTAGAATGTCGATGCTCCTTAGGAGTTCCAAAAAATCTGAGAGAAAAACACATTGGTGAGATAAAAGTATGTCATGTAAAATAAGAGTTAATAGCAATCGTTTTAAAAAATGCCATTATTTGGAGAAGCAGCAAGGATCTACATACTTTTCAACAACATAGTAAATATGCATATGTGAAATCCGAAATTAATAAAGGCAGCATGAAAAGAGAATAATAGTGGTGAGGCACTGGCATTTTAGAATGGGCACAAAGTATTCATTAACCTTATTCTTATGCCATGATATTACATGAAAGAAGTGCATTACGAATATCTTTTATTTTTCTTTCCATAAGAAAAAACTGAAAGAAGCTACTTCGACTACAATCATGCAGACTATTTTATCAATTCAATACGATGTTAGCTTTGGATTGAAGGAGCAAGGAAATGAGCAAAAAATGCGTTTAATGAAGAAAGACAAGGAAATTGACATTTGCCTCATACATTGATCCACGAGTAAGAATGAAAAATCATTTCAACATTCAAAAATTAATTGTTAAAGACAAAACTTTGCCATTGGTACCTGAATAATCATTTCCTTCAGAAGTTTCTAGTGGACATCTTTATCAAAATTTGATGAAAATGTTAAAATTGGACGGGAACCTTTCAGATGGTTCCCTGTAAGCTTCAATTCTTCCATTGTATGCACTGAAAGCAAAAAAAATGGACAAGTAAGAAAACTTCATTTAATAAAGAAATCAAATAAAATTTTAGTAACCCAGTAATAAAATTTGAATACAAGTTAAAATACTGGCATTAACTAAAAACTTCACAGATGGCCCACTAGGGCACTTTGCGATACATAGATAAAGATCTTTATGTTTTCTGCACTGGAATTAGAGAAAAAAATATCAATGAGTGGAAAAATATGATTGCAATGTACAAACATGATGAGAAGGCCATATAGGAAAGTAATATAATGAAAAGCAAAAGGATAGTTAAAACATCCTTATAAGTTATACACCACAAGAATAAAACCAAAATGTTATCATCCTATATCTAATTAAAAATAAAAATTAGAAAACATTGTACCTTAAAAATTCCAGATTACGACAGTGCAATGAAAAGGTTCTAACCTCGAAAAATAGGCTGGAAGAACAACCTTTGAGCTCAACCAGCTCATTTAGTGTTGCACCCTTGCTGGACCTCGACTCCACCTTGTTATCCTTCTTACAAAGAAAACATATAGATCATTCCCAAGTCCTTAAACCAAAGTAATACCATTCAATAAGTGTACAACTCACTCGTTTTCTCTTTAATCTTAACTCTTGGTGTCATGTAAACCACTATTGAAACGTTACCCATGATGATGATTACCAAAATCATAACTTTTAAATATAATAACTATGTGTATACACGTATGCATGAGGTCTCATGATTTTAATCAGTAGATGTCCTGAAACATATTCGTATGACACAAGAGAATAACAAATATCAAAGGCGTTTCAAGTTTAAAACAATTACAAACAACATTTTATATACTTCACATCTGGAAGCTCGAACACAAAATTCAACATACTTACTAACAACACATCACAAACACACATAACCCTACACAAATTACAGCAAACAAATCCCAACAACCCGGCACTTAAGGCAAATTGGTAGTTAAGTTACTTTATTGACTAGTTTGACACAACTTAAGGCAAAGTACAAAGTTTAAGATCTCACTTTCATTTTTCATTCTTTTTTTCTCAAAGCTTTAGCCCATAGCCATGACATCTCCTTTGGCCTTGATTTCCTAATTCGAACAAACAAACATCAATCAAAAATCAACCAAATGCTTCATTGAGGCATTTCATCAAACACATTGTAAGCTACCAAAATGTTTCATCACCAACCTACACAAATTCTTGAAAACAAAGAAAATAATTTGAAAGATTGCAAAGAAATCGGCACTAGCCATGACATCTCTTTTGGAAATGAGAAATTGGGATAAGATCTTACCGGCGAAACAATCCAATGAAATTGGGATAAACTGAAATCAAGAAACAATCCAATGGAGACAACGAAGAACTTCATAGAGAGAGAGAGAGAAAGAGATAAAGAAGAGAAGCTTACCGGCGGAGGGGAGGGGTGACGACCGACGCCCACGATTTTGTTGCTTCGGGTTGATTGAAGAGGTTTGGAGAAGACGGGGGTGGTGGCGACGGGTTGGTGGAGAAGGTTTCGACGGACGGGCAGGAGGGGATTGGTGGTGGCGACGGGACTTCAGACGGTCAGAAATGGGAGAAAGCCGACGGGACTTCACGCGGAGGGGAGGAAGAAATTGGGGGAAATTTGGGGGAAAGTTAGGGCACGCGGATGGGAGGAAGAATTTGGGGAAAATTTTGGGGAATTTGGGTTTTTTTTAAAATATAAATATGTAATTTTAATTTTTTAAATATAAAATAATAAAATTTTTAACCCTAACATTCTATGGCAGTTAATAACTGTCGCGAAAAGTGTTTTCCGAAAATTTCCGTCTTTTCCCGCCAAAAACGCGAAATTTTATATTTCGTGACAGTTTTTTTTTCTTCCATTCATTTTTTGAGATATATAACTGTCATTGTAGGGGTGTTTTCTTCTAGTGTAGTTTTTAACCCTCTTGAGGTAATTAGATTTAAGTATAAGGGGGCAGGGACTGTGGTTCTACCTAAAGTTATCTCAGCCATGAAGGTTAGTAAGCTGCTCGACCAGGGTACTTGGAGTATCTTGGCTAGTGTTATGGACACTAGAGGGCCTAAAGTATCTTTATCATCTAAGCTAGTGGTAGGGAAATATCTCGATATTTTTCTAGAGAAGCTTCTAGGACTTCCGCGCCGCAGAGAGGTTGACTTCGCCATAGAGCTCGAACCAGGTACTGGTCTCATATCGAGAGCCTCATACAGAATGACGCCAGCAGAACTGAAGGAGCTGAAGGTCTAGTTGCAGGAATTGCTGGATAAGGGTTTTATTCGACCTAGTGTGTTACCTTGGAGAGCACCAATGTTGTTTGTGAAGAAGAAAGATGGGTCGATGCGTCTTTGCATTGACTATAGAGAGCTTAATAAGGTGACAATCAAGAACAAATATCCATTGCCTAGAAATGAGGAGCTATTTGATCAGCTACAGAGAGCCACAATGTTCTCTAAGATCGGTTTACGTTTGGGATATCACAAGTTGAGGATTAGGCACAATGATATCTAAGACAACCTTTCGTTCTCGTTATGGACATTATGAGTTTATTGTAATGTCCTTTGGCTTGACAAATGCTCTTGCTGCATTTATGGAATTGATGAACATGGTGTTTAAGGATTTCTTAGACATTTATGCGATAGTTTTTATTGATGACATCTTGGTTTACTCCAAGGTAGAGGCTGAGCATGAGGAGAATTTGCATCAGGTGTTCGAGACCCTTCGAGCCAATAGGTTGTATGCCAAGTTTTCCAAGTGCGAGTTCTGGATGAAGCATGTGTCATTCCTTGGTCATGTAGTATCCAGTGAGGGACTTTCTGTGGACCCAGCAAAGATCGAAGTCGTTACCAATTGGCCTCGACCTTCTACAATTAGTGAAGTTCGAAGTTTTCTAGGTTTAGTAGGTTATTACAGGAGGTTTGTGGAAGGGTTCTCTCATATAGCTAGTCCTTTGACCCAACTAAGCAGGAAGGGGACTCCTTTTGTTTGGAGTCCAGCGTGTGAGAGCAGTTTCTAGAATCTCAAGCAAAAACTCGTTACTGCATCGGTCCTTACAGTGCCTAATGGATCTGGTAATTATGTGATATACAATGATGCCTCTAAGAAAGGACTGGGTTGCTTTTTGATGCAACAAGATATGATGGTTACTTATGCTTCTCGTTAGTTGAAAAGTCATGAGCAAAACTATCCTACACATGATTTAGAGTTGGCTGCAGTAGTTTTTTGCACTAAAGATTTGGAGGCACTATTTATACGGTGAGAAGATTCAGGTCTTCACCGACCATAAGAGCTTGAAGTACTTCTTCACTCAGAAGGAGTTGAATTTGAGGCAGCGAAGATGGCTCGAGTAGGTTAAAGACTATGACTATGAGATTTTTATACCACCCAGGTAAGGCGGATGTGGTAGTTTGATGCTCTTAGTAGGAAGATATCACATTCTGGCAGCACTCATTATTAGGCAGGTTCATTTGCATAGAGACCTTGAGAGAGCTGAGCTTGTAATTTTAGTAGGGGAAGTTACCTCACAGTTAGCTCAATTGTCAGTATAGCCAACTTTGAGGGAGAGAATTATTATTGCCCAGCTCACTAACCCTTATTTGGTGGATAAGCGCCGCTTAGTAGAAGGAGGGCAAGTTGAGGAGTTCTCTATATCCACTGATGAGGGACTCGTGTTTGACAAACAATTATGTGTGCCAGCAGACAATACAATTAAGACCGAGTTGTTGACTGAGGCCCATAGTTCCCCATTTTCTATGCATCCAGGCAGTACAAAGATGTACTAGAATTTGAAGCGAGTTTACTAGTGGAGAAATATGAAGAGAGAGGTGGCAGATTTTGTTAGTAAATGTCTGGTGTGCCAGAAAGTGAAGGCACCAAGACAAAAGCCAGCAGGGTTGTTACAACCCTTGGGTGTGCCAGAGTGGAAGTGGAAGCATATATCTATGGACTTCATTTCTGGACTACCTAGGACCCTGAAGAGTTATACAGTGATATGGGTTGTTGTTGACAGATTCACGAAGTCAGCACACTTCATTCCAAGGAAGTCCACTTATACTACCAGTAAGTGGGCATAAGTTCTGGGTTTGAGTCCCGGGCAACCCATATAATTGTATATAACTGAAGTATGTGAGGTTGCATAGGGTATCGGTATCCATTGTTTTTTATAGAGATGCCCGGTTTTAACTTTCAAGTTCTGGAAAGGACTTCAGGCTACCATGGGCACGAGATTGGACTTCAGTACAACTTTTCATCCTCAGACTGATGGTCAGATAGAGCGTTTGAATTAGATTCTGGAGGATATGTTGCGAGCTTGTGTGTTTGGAGTTCTTAGGGAGTTGAGACTCCCACTTGAACTTGATGGAGTTCGCCTATAATAGCTACCATTGGCATGGCACCGTTTGAAGCTTTGTATGGTAAAAGTTGTAGATCCCCGGTTTGTTGGGGTGAGGTTGGTGAGCAGAGAATGTTAGGCCTTGAACTAGTTCAGGCCCACCAACGAAGCCACAACAGAAAATTAGAGCTCGCATATTGACAACTGACAGAGCAGACAGAGGAACTATGCTGATGAACGACGTAGGGATCTTGAGTTTGACGTAGGAGACATGATTTTTCTGAAGGTAGGCACCTATAAAGGGTGTTCTAGAGATTCGAGAAGAAAGGGAAGTTGAGTCCACGTTTTGTAGGGTCGTTTGAGATTCTTGAAAGGATTGGCCCTGTAGCTTATCATTTGGCCTTGCCTCCGCAATTATCTGCAGTTCATGATGTGTTTCATGTCTCCATGCTGAGGAAGTATGTGGCAGATCCCTCACATATAGTCGACTACAAACCGTTGCAAATTAACGACAACTTAAGCTATGAGGAGCGGCCAGTTGAGATTTTGGCTAAGGAAGTTAAACTGCTTTGTAACAGAGGAATTACATTGGTCAAGGTTTTGTGGCGAAACCACGAGGTTGAGGAAGCTACTTGAGAGAAAGAGGACAACATTAGAGCGCATTATCCCGAGCTATTCGAGGATTAGATCTTTCAAGGACGAAAGTTTCTCAAAGGAGGAAAGATTACAACACCCCAAAACTAGTAAGTTAACTTTAATGTGGGTTATATTAAAAAAAATTGGGTGTTATGTGTGAAATTATTTGATTTGTGGAAGTTAAGTGCGTTGGAATGATATGTGGTTAATTCTGAAATTTGAAATCATTTTGTTAAAGTGGTAATTTTTGGATTGATTGGTTGGTAAATTAAATTTGTCAAGTGGAAAGTATTATGAGTAATTATTGTTTATGGGTATAAGCAAAGTTATAGACGAATAAGAATAATTATATTATGGGATAATATAATTATTAAGGAAACAAGAGAAGTTATTGATGATGGATTGAGTTAGTAATGAAGAAAGAGAAAAATTAATTGAAATAGAAAAAAATGAGTTCGTTGGGGAAATTAAATAATGATAATAAAGATAATGACAATAATAATAATAATACTTATTATTATTGTATATATTAAATAAGTCTCTCTCGTATTTCGTGCTCATCTTCTCCACCCCACTCTTTCTTCTTCACCATTTAACCCTAGAGTAGCTGTCGCCCCGCTCCTCCAGCCATCATCGAATGCAGCACTCTGGTGAGAGAGTCCCTGTCACAGTCGCATAGTCGAAGCGTCACGGTCACGAAGCACAACCGTTCGTTTCTCTCCAGCCGTGTCGACGCGTGTTGCATCGAACCGTCGAACGACCCCTGTCTTCCTCTGTGCGTTCCTCCTCCACATCATCGGTCAGAACCCTCTCTTCCGTCGAAACCATCACCCGTCGTTGCCTCCACTCGCACAGCACCGCCGGACATCATCGTGCTTGACAGTGAAGGATGCAAGCTGTGAAAGTTTTCTTTTTGCGAGCCACATGTCCAAGTCGTGTTAGTTCGAGTCGTATTCCTTCACCGAGCCTCGTGAGTCATCTCTGTGGATCCGAGCCGTTTCGTGTAAGCCATACGCGAGCCACGCGCAACTGAGCCATTCCTGTGTGAGTCGTATGCCAGCCGTGAGTCTCAAGACTCGAGCTGAAGCGTTGTTAGTCGAGCCACCTTCAGTTTTAGCCGTCTGCAACATATTTAAGCCCTTGGTGAGTTTTTGCTTAATTCTCGTTGGGTTTGGTACACCCAAATAATTATTGTTTTGGGTCTAAAATGAGTTAGCACTGGAATGAGTTGAATTATGTTGTTTGAGATGGTCGTATAAATAGTTACTTTGAAAACCATATTATGATTTAGATATAGTATTATTTGTTGAGGCATGCTATAATCAAATATGTTACTTTTGAGTTATGTGTAATTGAGCTAAGATGTTGATCTTATGATAAACATGTATAGGCTATAGTGTTCTGTTAGTTTTGCCTATTAGAGTTGTACCGTATGGGGGTCCATCAGGGTCACCACCTATGTATGCATGTGTGACTTGTTTGAGATGTGATTCGACGGGATCACTTACAGTCTGACTCTCCTATAGGATGATTCCTTCGGGTTCACCGAGAGCCTAGATGTGTCCCTACGGAACCACTTGATAGTATGCGTTCGGGAGCGCAATAGTATGCGGTACCATGTTACAGGACTCTAACGAAAGGTTAACAGACACATAGTGAGACCACTATGGGTCTCTTACTAAGTATAAATTTATACTCACTCAAATACATATTTTTTTCTCACACCAACAAATCAATAAAATTAATATTATTTTAGGAACTACAATATTTTTCTTTTACATTTGTATATAGAAAATGAAATCTTAATATTGCGTTTGTATATACATTCTATAATAATACATGAAACTAGATCCTAATACAAGACTTAAATAAGAAATCTTAAACGCTTTCACAATCTTCAACTTCAACAATTGCTTCCATCTACTTAGCTTAGCTTGGCTGGCTATCTAAGACCAAAATATACTTTACAACCTGGGGAAGATTAAATCTAGAATTTGCAAAATTAGTACATATTATTTAAAATCAAACTAAACAGACTGCAATCTAAATGTGGAAAATTAAAAATTACCACAAAGTTTCAGTAGAGTAAATAATGTAGCAGCAACAAAGAAGACAATTGAAATGGCAACCCAAAAGTGCTGCAAAAATAAAGAAGAAAATAAGCTTTGATCAAACAACTCATTAAGAAGAAGAAAATAACCTAATTTGGTTCTTCAAAGATCTATAAGAAAAAGAGGAATACAACTAAAGAATAATTATACCATCCTCGACTCTTACTTCAAAGCAAATTTTGAATGTTCAATTTAGCAATGCTAGTCTATAGGCTTCTTACTCTTAATTGTATAAATTTACCCATCAATAGCAACATTGTTTTTATAGAGAAAGTTAAACAATGGAGATGATAAATAATCTTACAAACTCCTATTGGATCGTTTTTCTTTTCAAATGAAAATAGTTAATTTATTTCATTTATGGAAGGTGAAAATCTCAAATATATAGTAAAAGAACATGGAATATAAGGAAGCCCATAAAAAGAAGAGACTCCACTAGCTAGGTATTGATCAAAGATAAATATATGGATAAATAGATGCAACCTACAAATATATCAAAACAGACTAATACTCAAACTAAACTAAAGAAAACAAAAACATTTACTACTAAAAGATAAAATAAAACACAATTCAAAACAATTAATTACCAAGATTGATCTCAATCGAAAACCAAAACGCATCACATTATGAAGATATTGTGCTTCACATAACACTCCAAATAGCTATACCAAAATTACTTACTCTACATTTTCCATTTTGGCAAATCCACCTACAAGAATGCTAGTTACCAAGCTCATTTCTATGCCTTCTCTTCTTTCATTTTTCTAACAAAAGATAGTATGAATAAGGCTGCACATTTGAAAAAATAAAGACAATTAATAATCAATAATGCTACCTAGCAGTCACAAGTTAACAATCAAATGAAGAAACCCAAGGATTTTTGCGGCGGAAGCACGATGAAGATTGGTTGCCATTCGCGATCTAGGGTCACAGATTGAGAAGAGAACAAAATTAGAAACCAACTTGGAGAGAAAGAAAAGAAAAATTGATAGGGAAAGAGTAGAGTAAGAAAGAGAAAAGTAAGAAAGAGAGGAAAAATTTAGTTTTTAAAACCTAACAATTTTTTAAAAAGAAATTAAAAATGGGGGGTCATTAATGTCAGTTTTTACAAAATACAAAAAATTAAAAAAAAATAAAACTGGCTGATCATTAATGTCGATTTAAAAACGACATTAAACCCTTATCATTAATGTCGGTTTGATCCACCTTTTCAAAAACGACAATAAAGACAATTTTTCATTTTTTTCACCTGACACTACAACCCAGATTTGTTGTAGTGTTATTATGGGTTGATGTATCTTTTTCAGATAAAAAATGATATTTGCTAAAATTCAAAAGAAAAAGTTGTTTTGTCATTTTTTAAAATAACCCATAAAAACGTTATTATATCTCTTATGACAAAGAGTGCGGATTTACTAGTCCATATTTGACTTGTTTTTTGTTGGTAAAATTGGATAAGATCGCATTATATTGATATAATTACACTAATGACACTCTTAAATCAATATTAAAAGAAATTATAATTTAATTAATGTTATTAAGTTAAATGAATATAGTTTAAAAGTCATTCTAAACACAATTAATGTAATTGTTTTTTAAATTTAATTCATTTTCACATCTTTGTGCATATGTACGTGTGTGCGTGTGTGTGTGCATATGTGCGAGTGCGCGTTTGCCCGTGCGGATTGATGTGCGTGTTCGTATGTGTGTGCGCGTGTGTGCATGTGTGCATGTGTGTGTAGATGTGTGTATGCATGTGTGAATGTGTGCGTGCGTTCATGCGTGTGTTCGTGTGTGTGCATGCACATGTGCTTGTGTGTGTGGGTGTGTGCATATGCTTGTGTGTGCGTGTCAGAGTGTGCGTGTGCCCATGTGGGTGTGTGTGTGTGTGCGTGTCTGTGACTGCACATGTGCCAGTGTGGGTGGATGTGCGCGTGCGCGTGCGTGCATGTGTGTGTGGATGTGTGCAAATGTGCATGTGTCCGTGTGGGTGGGTGTGCGCGTGCGTGCATGTGTGTGTGGATGTGTGCAAATGTGCATGTGTCCGTGTGGGTGGGTGTGCGTGTGTGTGTGTGTGCACATGCGTTCATGCGTGTGTTCGTGTGCGTGCATGCGCATGTGCCTGTGTAGGTGGGTGTGGGTGTGTGTGAGTGCGCATGTGCCCGTATGGGTGGACGTGCGTTCATGCGTGTGTTCGTGTGTGTGCATGCGCATGTGCGCATGTATGTGGGTGTGTACATATGCGTGTGCGCATGCGTGTGCTTGTGTGTGTGTGTGAAAGTGCGCGTGTGTCTTGTGTGGGTGTGTGTGTGCTCGTGTGTGTGAGTGCGTATGTGTTCGTGTGGGTGAGTGTGCATGTACGCATGCGTGCATGTGTGTGGGTGTGTGTGTGTGCATGTGGGTGGGTGTGCGTATGTTCGTACATGTGTGTGTGTGTGTGCGCGTGCGTGTCTGGATGTGTGCGTGCGTTCATGCGTGTGTTCGTGTGCGTGCATGCGCATGGGCGTGCGTGTGTGTGGGTGTATGCATGTGCGTGTGCGAGTGCACGTGTGCCAATGTGGGTGGGTGTACGTGTGCTTGTGTGTGTATGAGTGCACATACGCCTGTGTGGGTGCGCGTGCGTGCATGTGTGTCGATGCGTGTGTGCCCATGTGGGTGGGTGTGCGTGTGCGAGTGCATGTGTGTGGCAGCGTGTGCGTATGTGTTCGTGTGTGTGCATGTGCATGTACGTGTGCGTGTGTGCATGCGTATTTGTGCGTGTACGTGTGCTTGTACGCGCATGTGCGAGTGCGCGTGTGCCCGTGTAGGTGGGTGTGCGTGTGTGTGAGTGCGCATGTGCCCGTATGGGTGGACGTGCGTGTTTGCGTGCATGTGTATGTGGATGTGTGCATGCGCTCATGCGTGTGTTCGTGTGTGGGTGTGTGCGTGTGCGTGTGCGAGTGCGTGTGCGAGTGCGTGTGTACCCGTGTGGGTGGGTGTGCGTGTGTGAGTGCGCATGTGGTCGTGAGGATGGGTGTGAGTGTGAGTGTGCACATGTGTGTGTGTTTGTGTATGCGTGTGCATGTGTGCGTGTGTGCATATGTGTGTGCACACTGCCTTCACATGGATGTCAAAGAAGCAACCCATTGTTACTCTCTCTACGTGTGAAGCATAATATGTGGTTGCTACCTCATGTAACTTGGTTGAGAAATCTATTAAAGGAGTTATGATATTGCCAAAAGAAGAGCCAACCAGAAGTTTTCATAGATAACAAATCAACAATTGCTTTGGCCAAAAACTAGTTTTCCACAAACCAGAATAAAGCACATTGATACACATTATTATTATATTAGAGAGTGCATCAGAAGAAAGGAAGTATAGTTAGAGTGCGTGAAGACTCGTGATCCGGTAGCCAACATTTTCACTAAGCCTCTTAAAAAAGAAGAATTCACAAAATTGAGAGACCTGCTTGGAGTAACAAAATCAAGTTTAAGAGAGGATGTTGAAATATAAACTTGATTTTGGGTTTAACAATATTTAGGCATAGCCCAAATAAAAGCCAAATTTCTATAAAGTATTAATTACTACAATATTCTAGATAAATCAATTGTAGGAGATATTTAGAGAAGATTGAAGATACATTTAGAAAATATAAGAAATGAGTGTAATTGTAAAGAATATTCTAGAGAGTCATTTGTAACCGTTAAATAAAGAATGTGTTGCCAAAATCCTAGCCATTCATTTAGGAGTGACAACTAGGATAAATAAGAGGGATGTCCTACGACTTGTATTAAGTCAAAAAAATAGAAGTGTCTAATAACACAAGTAGCCTCTTATCTCAATTCTCTCTTCCAAATTTCCTCCAACCTCCAAAAATCCTTTCCAACAGTGTATCATTGTATGAGTTAGTAGTAGTAGAAAGAGGAGGGCGATATTTGTTGGCTTCATCCCGTCTTTTAGGCTTATAGAAGGTAGTTTGGGAGGGGGTGTCCACTAAAGTTGATGCCAAATCTTTGTTTTTGGAGGCATAAAAAAATGATGAAATTGTTAAGCAACTCTTAGAAAACAATACAATTTGACATTTTATAGTTGAGGAATTGATCTGAAGATTGATAAGCTTATTTGCTTGGACTAAAAAAAGTTTGTTTAATTTTTTTTAAAAATGAAAATGGCTACAATTAGGTTTTTCTCCCCAGCGTTACTAAAGTTTGATTGAAAATGCCTTCAGATTTAAATTTCTAAATGGTTTGTTGAATTAGTGTTTAATTATCTCATAGGTTAACTTTCGCTCTTACTATTGATGCGTGACTACAATTGGTATGTCTGAAAGTGAAACCTAAACCTTTCCTTCACTAGAAGAAATATGGGCTTTAGTGTCAGGTGAAAAAAATGAAAATCTGGCTTTAATGTCATTTCTGAAAAACGGATCATTAATGTCGGTTTTAAATCGACATTAATGATATTTCCATTTTTAATTAAATTTTTTTTTATTATGTGAAAACTGACATTAAAGACCCTTCCCCTTTTTAATTCTTTTTTTAATTTTTTTAAGTTGTAAAAATTAAATTTCCCTCTCTCTCTTACTTTACCCATTCCTATCAAAATTTTCTCTCTCGATTTCGAATTTCCTTCTCCCTTCTCTTCTCATTCTATGACCTAAAACTCATCGTCGTCTTTGTGCCCATAATTCATCCCAATCGCCGTCGTGGCTAAAACTCTTCCTTCAAGTCTTTCTCAGTCGCCATTGTGCTTTGGCTATCGAAAAACGCCTCTGTTGTGCTCAATCATCTTCGACCATTCGCAGTCGCCCATAACTCTTCCTTCAAGTCTTTCCCAATCACAGTCGCCGTCGTGCTTCCGCCGCAAGAGTCCCTCGTGTCCAATCATCTTCGAATCCACCACCATAGCCACCACCGTGCCCAGCCATTGCAACCATCGCGTGCCCAGCCGTCATCTTCGGCTAGCACAGGGCAGACCAAGACAGAGGGCAACTCAACCCGTGAATATCAATCTGGTATTACTTCATCAGACATTGGACGAAAGGGAGTGGACTACAGAGGCCCTTTCGAGCCTTCTTCTGGAGGTTCAAAGAATTTTCATACGCTTTTTTTTTTTAGGCATCAAAATAGATCATTGAATCAATCTTTAGTAGGTTCTAATTTCTGTTGTCTGCTTTTTGTTATTAACATATTGGTATGTGGATTTAGTTTGGTAAGAAAATGTAATGGTAAATAGAGAGTTGATTTGAAGATATGAAGATGAAGTGGGCAGTGGGTTAATGGAGATTGGGGTTTAAAGGTAAAGAAGGAAAGTACCAAAGAGAGTGAAGAAATGAAATAGTGAATGTAAATATAAAAGGTAACTACAAATAAGAGAAAGGGAGAGATTTAGTTTAGCATTGTTTGGAAATTGGAACGTAATATTCACTTCTCTATTTTCCTCAATTTAATTTAGGATTAACTTTTGAGACATTTTTCACTGACTTCGTGTTATTAACATATGGTATCTGGATTAGTTTGGTAAGAAAATGTAATGGTAAATAGAGAGTGTTTGATTTGGAACTTATGGAGATGTAGTGAGAAGTGTGTTAATGGAGATTGAGGTTAATAGGGTGAAGACTAGATTTATATTAATTGTGTTATAGGGACTGTAAGTTCATCTTTTGTTTTTAAACATATAATAATTATTTGTGTTTTATTTCTATTTCTCTAATCTTAATATGTTCTTATTAATTCTTATACTTTAGTTTATGTAGTAGTAATCTTTGTTTATTTCAAGTTTGGAAATTTATTTGACAAAGGTTTAATGTTGGAGACTACACTTGTAACATCTCGAACTCTAGGGTACCTTATTATATATATGTGTGTATATATATCTTTTTTTTTAGAAAAGAAGTTAAGGGAGAAAGATTTGGAAGGTTAAGATAATAATAATATACATTTAATAATATTGTTATAATTTTTTTTAAATCATTAAGTTAAATAAAGAAAAAGGAAATAAAAAAAAAGAAAAGAAAATCAAAGATTTTCTTTCTCTCTCCTCTCTCTCTCTCTCGCACGTCCTTCCCATTTTTCTTTTTCTTTCTTTTTCTCTTCCTCTTCCCACATCTTCCAGCCGCCCCACCCCTCTTTTCTTTTCATCTCCGATTCACGAAGCCGCCGACCGGAGGTTCTTCCACCGTTCAGATCCACGACAGCCACCGCCTCCTCTTTTGCTTTTGGGTTGAGATGTTTATTAAAAATGGTTGAAACATTCAAAGATGTCGAACGTCATGACTTGTCCTTGTTTAAAATGCGTAAATGCAAGACTTTAGATGTGAATACAATTAGAGATCAATTATTTTTTTAACGACATCGAGTGGGGAAGAAATTCTTGTACAAACCATCACGTTCTTATGCAACAGTTGCTACTTGTGGCAATTCATGGTATTTTATGAAACATGTAAGACTTGTAATTGTTCGACTATGCTTCTTCTTTAATGCTATATGTAAGAAGACAGTTGGTTCATCACAATTAAAAGGAATGCAAGAAGATGTTGTTGTCACTCTATGCCTATTAGAGAAGTATGTTCCACCATCATTTTTTACCATAATGGTACACCTTGTTGTGCTCTCATAAGAGAAATTGAGTTATGTGGACCTGTTCATCTAAGGTGGATGTATCCTTTTGAACGATACATGAAAGTTTTGAAAAATTATGTGTGAAACAGAAATCGACCAGAAGGATGTATGGTAGAAAATTATATTGTTGAAGAGGCTATAGAGTTCTGTTCAAAATTTATGGTGGGTGCTAGCACTATTGGACTAAACTCATCTGTAATAAAAGCAGATTCAAACGTGGATAGATCATTATCAGCTTCTTCTTTATCAGACCGATTAAGGAGCAGTTAGATCAAGCTCATCTTTACGTTATTCAAAATGTAAACGAAGTTCTACCATACATTGAGTACGTTCTAAATCCCATCTATTCTCATTTTACATAAGTTGGTTATGTAATTACCTAATAATTTTGTTATTTCTGACAGAAAAAATATGGAGAGTTTGTGTAAGCTTAACTCTGGTAAATATAGAAGTAAAAAATGGATTCAAGAAGAGCATAATCGAACATTCAGTCGGTGGTTGTCCACACGGGTAATTACTAGAACCATACACTTCCATGTTTATTTTAGATCTAAACTAATCAGATCCAATATATTTTGTAGGTTGCCCTCGCTCTCGAAGTCCCTAAAAATTCCATCACGCCTTCCTTAAGATGGATAGCTCATGGACCTTCTCCACATGTGACTACATATTCTGATTACATGATCAATGGTTATTACTACCACACAAAAAGACGTCGATGATATTAGGAGAGTTCAAGACAAAAACCCAGTCATATCAGATATGACATTTTATGGCATAATACAAGAGATATGGGAGATTGATTACCATCAATTATCCTTTGTTTTATTTAAGTGTGATTGGGTTGATAATAGAAGTGGAGTCAAAGTGGAGAGCTTGAGTTTACCATTGTGGATCTCAACCGTATTGGACATAAATCAGACCATTTGTTTTAGCCTCCCAAGCAAAACACATATTCTATGTGAAAGATTCTACAAATCCTAAATGGTCAGTGGTTTTAACATCTCCACGTAGAACTATTGAAGAAGATTTCTTTGAAGATGAAATAGGAGATATGCTACTAGAGTGTGGTTATGGAGTTGTTCAAAGATGCCCAATGTTGATACACCTCACGAGATTGATGATACAACTTCATCATATATTAGACATGATTGTGAGGGTAGATGGGTTGATAAGTAATAATTGTATAAATGTTTTATTAAGGTATGCCATTTACTTTCCTTTATAATAGATTTATGTTCAGAGATTGTAATTACTAAGCTTATTTTATGTCCTTACTTTGCTCACTAACGTGCTTACTAATACATATATGTTTTTTTTGCAGATTCATAGATGGAGGAGTCACATACTTAAGTGAGGATGAAAGAAAAATGATTCCCAAAGCAAGAAACAAATCATTCGTGCCATGTGGCCCAACGACTATGCCAGAGTTAGCATGTAAGAAATTCTGGGCAACGGTTGCCCGTTCAATTTAATGAACATGGGCAACTTGTAAGAGCTATATCTAAGAAAATTCAAAGTTACATTGGTGTGTGTGTTCGACAGCAGATTCCTATCACATACAAATCTTGGAAACAAGTTTCGAATGAGTTGAAAGATAAAATCTACGATTGTATATCGGTATGAATTCTATATTACATTTTTCTTACAATGTAGTTTGATTTCCCTAAGTCTAAATATTTTTTTCTTTTTTCTTGTGTAGATGTCGTTTGAGTTACATCCCATGTTAGACATTCTATCCTAATGTCTGCATCAAGAAAGTATCGAACTTTCAAAACTACGTTAACTCTTCTGTATATACTTCCGTTTAAGGATCAACCATCATGTTTGTAGTTTCCTCCTAAGATCTATTCTCATATTAATCAAGAAGATTGGAAATCCTTTGTGGACGCTAGACTGACTGAAGAATGTGAGGTAAATAAATTTAATTACATGTTAACTTTAATGTTGGTTTGGTATGTAACTACAAACTAATTTTTTGTGTAGGATTATAGTCGTATTCAAAGGGAAAGAAGATCAAAATGCATACACAATCATCACATTGCTAGTAAGGGATATGAAAATCCTGCCGAAAGAATTAGTAAGTATTTCTAATTGAATGAAATAATTTATCTTAATATGTTTATGCTAATTAAATATATATCTTTGGTTGCATAATATAACGTGTGATCTTTCCTATCGTTCAACTCTTTGGAAAGAAGCAAGAAAAGGAAAAAACAATGATTATTTTGATGATGCTACTCAGATTGTGTCTCTCGAATCGTAAGTTTGCTTGCGATTTACTTATATACAATATTTAATCTTTTGTTAACTTAGTTAATGATGAATACTTGTATTGTTCTGTGGATGCATTAGCTGAAACACATAGAGATGAGGACATATTGACTGAGTCATTGGGCTCTAAGGAGCATGGTGGACGTGTACGTGGCATGGATGGTTTTGTCTCTCAATCACTATATTTCAAGACAGTGAAAGGGAAAGAGAAAATTGCAAGTTCTCAAGTTGTAGAAGATGAATCAAAAAGCAAAAGTTACAAAAAGTCATAATCACTTGAGATCGTCCATCAGAAGTGTTAACATAGATCTCTATGCCGATGAGGATTTGGGCAACACACCTATGAACGAAGAAGTGAAGGTAATTAACTTTGTTGTCACTTTTAAAATTTTAATGTTTATAGGATAAATTGTTCTTAATGATGCTTTTAATACTTGTAAAGTAAACACCGTGCAAATTGGCTATAGGAACGATTAATAATATTGTTGCAATAGCAACCGTACTTGATGATAGCAATGGTGGTCCCAATGTTAAAATCTTGGTGGACTTGCTCACAGGAGGAGATTGTAGTTTACCTATTCCAGTGAAGGGCAAGATAGAGACTTTAAATCAAGCATTAGGTAATATTGTTGAATGACCTCGTTGACTTGTTTATATGCTATTGAAGCTTTGATATTTATTTGTGATTGTATTTTAGGTTTTGATATTATTTTGTTTGTGCTTGGAGCATTCAACCCCAAAGGATGTTCTGTATTCTTCAAATTACATAAATGTTAATGGAACCATTAAGCTCTTATATGGACATGTCGTGAACAATATGAAGGATGTAGATATGGTTCGCATCCTAATGAACGAGCTAATATTCGGTAAAAACAAATTCATTTATTTAGCTCGTTAGGACTTGCTCCATTATTGCGCATGGTAGAAATAGGCTATATGTGCATCCTAGCATACATTACGTAAGTAAACTCTTTTACTCATCTTTATGTCCTATAGCTATAGTTATTTTGTTCCTTTTTAACTAAGGTTGCTTTTACTTAGATATCTTTGGGATGAATGTGATTGTGGAAGCAAGTTTTTTGTTATGACCAAGCAAAAATAACATCACATATCAAGGATCGTGATCTCCGATCCAGAAATTTTGCCAACCAGTTAGAAGCGGCTACCTTGGAACAAATAGTTCTAATTCCGTATAATACTGGGTAAATAAATAAGATTAACACATTATTATGTTTTTCATTGAGGTTAAATGTATACTCACATTGAAGATGTTTATTGTAGTTTTCATTGGATGTTGCATGTCATCGATCTTCGAGAGAACTGTGTTTATGTTTTGGACTCTCTTCAAAGTAAAGTTAACAAAGACATCCATGGAGTCATAAATGTGACTTATGATTTACTTCTTATTTGACTTCATTGTCTTCTAATTCTAATGTTTCCAAATGTATAGAGGATTAAAAACATGGCAAGCTAAGCATGATTTACAACATTATCGGTCAAATCCGAAATGGAAACCTATAAAGGTAATTTGCATTGACACATAATTATTTTCAATGAAACATAAGAATAATTTGTATGTAATTTATATGCATGCAGTGTCCTCGTCAATTGGATTCGGGTGGGTATTATGTCCAAAAGTATATACATGAAATCGTGCATAATTCTAGTACTCCCATCACTAGCCTTGTAAGTTTCTACTTTCACTTTTATATGTTACAAATTACATAAATTATCTAAACTTATTCTTTCCATACCTTTCTTTTTGCGTAGTTTAATACAAAAAAGTGCATATACGCAAGAGGAGATTGACGAGATTTGAACAAAATATGCAAGCTTTGTTAGCCGATTTGTGTAAGCTTTTACACTTTTTTTTTGTAGTTTATAAGTTACTAGTACTAATACTAATTGTTTTAATATATAAGCTACGAGATTCTAGTACTACTTGTTGTACATACTTTAATTTTCAGGTTTTCTGCTTGTAGTAGTTTATGAGTCCTCACATTATAACCCTTGAGGAGACGAACATGAGAGCTTTTCCCTTCTCGTAACACGAAGAAGTGAAAGATTAGCTCTATTACTTGTCACCAGGGAGCATTATTTCATGGGAGTAGATGTAGAGACAATATTTGGAAAAGTTCTTTTCAACCTTTTATGCTACTAGTGTGAGGAAGAAAATCTATGGCATCACACAAGGAAAGGATGAATCACTTTACGATTATTGGGGGAGATACTTGGCTCAGTGCCAAGTTTTTCATCATTAGGTACAGAACCATATGTTGATTCAATATTTATATGGGTGATTGTTGCAATGAGATAAAATGATTATTGATGTGGAGGCATGAGGTGCTCTTAAGGATAATACGACAACTAAAGTAAATAAATTGATTTCACTTTGAAATGTAAATTTATTAGGTCCCTTCCTAGTATGTAAAGGGTATTAAGGTTATTACATATTGACTGTAATTTGAAATGTTCATATTTACTTTGAAAATTAGTATAATGTATGGTGATATATTATAATATAAAATTTATCTTTTAATTGAACTTTATTATATAAATTTAATTTTGTATATGATTTAAAATTAATTTATGAAATAATAAATATTTGAATGAGTTCAAATATTAATTTAATATGAATTAAATTTGTAATAAAACTATAGATTAAAATTTAATACGTATATGATACAAATTCAAACAATAGGTTATGAGAGAAATTCATATATGAGTATGATTCAAATCTATATTAAATCAAATATAAAATATTTAATTTAGAAATTAAATAATTGAAGAATTAATTAATAATTTAGTTTAATTCTATTTAATTAAATTCAAACTATTGGTTATGTGAGAGATATTCATTTAAATGTGATTTAAATGAAATATTAATTAAATGTGATTTAAATAATTATTATATATTAACTAATTATTTTAGTGTTAATCAAATTTAAGTGGAATTTTCAAATATACTAATTAAATTGAAACTAATTAGCATAATAATTAAATTCTCTATAGCACATTTGAGTCTTTTTGTAAATAGTTTCAATTTTTTGCTATATTTTGTAAATAGTTTTAACTTTTTTGCTATTTGTGATCATTAATTTAAATTAAGATAATAACTTCCATATGTGGGTGTTATTTAGAGAATGTGGGATGCTCCCGTATTCCTATATCCAAGTGGCGGTGATTTCCAATTAAATATTAATTAGATTAATTTAAGAGTAATTTACATAAATGTAGAAAAATCCAAAATATTTATGGTTCGTATAACAAAATAAGAAAAGTCCATGATGCGAGATTATTTTTTCACAAATTCCATAGACGTCCTTGCGATTTATATCTTCTTTGTGATTTATTAATAACGGGTCATCTCGATGCAATTAAGGTCGAGATCGAATAACTAAAGGCAAAAAAATTTCATTTCGGAGCATCTCAATGTAATGTATGCCCAAGATTAAATAGAATAAAGACAGAATTCTTTCATCCCGAGCCATTTCAGTGCAATTAAGGCCTGAGATCGAATAACTAAAGGCAGAAGTCTTTCATAATGTAGCATCTTAGGACAATGTATGCTCGAGACTGAATAAAATAAATGTAAATTTGTTTCATCCCAGGCCATCTCTCGGTGCAATTAAGGTTCAAGATCGAATAACTAAAGATAGAAGTCGATCGCTCCGGTTATTGAGGTGTTGTTTCTCTTCAACAATCAGGACTTAGTGTTAGTAAATGGTGAATGAAAATTATACTCAATCTAGGCGATATATCACTAAGCATGTTAACTGCATGTGAATTGCTCACTAGACCTTCATATCGTGTGGCAACTAAGTCCTCTTGAGTACAAGTTTTCTTACTACTTGTCCAAGTGCAAGTGAAATGGTAGGTTTACTTGGGTGATCCCGGGTCGAACATAAGGAATTGATTCAAGATATTAATTTTAGGTATTACTTATTATCTAGGCAGTATAAAAGAATTAAAGAATAACGAATGGTATAAAAGAAATACAAGAACAAACTACCACTAGATATCTACGCTTAGAGATTCTATAAGAGGGAATATGGATGACAAAATAGAAATGGGAACTAACTTGTATGCAAGAAAGAGCAAAGGAATGTCTTTGCGTTATAATGCGATTAAGTAACACGACAACTTTAATAGGATATATCTCGCTCCATCAAAACTAATAATGAGATCTATACCAATTCAAAGCTGCTCCATCAAAACTAATAATGGACACAGTCATTTTCTCTGACTCACTCAGTTTGTGTATCTGAAAGTATCTCTCAGCCCTAAACAACCAAGAATCAGGATCATTTCCCACAAAAACTGGCATTTCAATTTTTTTAAATTTGCTTCGGTCGCCCGCAGAATCTTCACCCTCCAACTTGGTATGTTTTTCCTCATATTTTCCTCCCATCATCGTCCAATCACTGACATCAACCATGCTGTCAACTCACTTGATGATCCTTCTAGTACTTCTTCCATCGTTGTCTTCCCTTTGATCATTCTTCAATATATTTCAACAGTGTTTCTGGTTGCTGTTGTTGCTTCTCAGCCTGTACTCCTAACCTCTCAATACTCTTCGCCAAAGATGACACGTTTTCCTTGATTGTTGGCAGATCATGTAATTCTGCTCGAATGCCGGATATTTCTTGATCTACCATTTCCAACTTTTCCTCAATTCGCTTTTGAGCCATGATATAGAACTTCACAGATTCGATTTCTCCGATACCAAAATGATAGAACACCAAATAGTGTGTTCTACTAATTTATTAATCAGAAACATGTTCTAACACAGTCTTGAAAACAAAGTACTCGACAATTTGGAAGACAGAAAGCCCTAGAAGAGTGAATATCACGCTTTGGAGAATGCGAAATGGACTATGAACTGTGCAGAAGTTTTGCAAATGAAACCTCCCTTTCTCAGTTTATCTCCTCATGTTTGTCCCTTGTGTTTGCATGCTTTAGAAGATTTACATCATATTTTCTTCTCCTGCCTATACATGCAAAGAAGTGTTGGTTTTGGCTTACTTGGCTATCTTCATTTGAATTGGTTTTCGACTATAGATTTAGGAGAACGCGGTCCAGCTTATTTCATGTCCCATTCTCAAGAAGAAACCAAGATTGATTTGGTTAAATGCAGTAAAGGCCATTTTACCAGAAATTTGGTTTGAACATAATCAACTAACATTTCAAAATAAAGCTTTCTCTTGGACAACTCGAGTCGAAATGGCTAGAATCAATGCTTCTACTTGATGCTCTCTTTCAAAAGACATCAAAGATTTCTCCATACAAGATATAAGTCATAACTGCCGACTTTCATTTTTAATTCTTAGTCCACTACTGTACTCTTATTTTATTTCTTTTGGATTTCTAGTGGTCTTAAATCTATGTTGTATAGTTATTGGGCAGTTTGTATGATCTATTCTAAACCTTGTCGTTGGTTTAGTTTTTGGTTTAAGTCTCGATATGGTGAGAACGCTAAGTGGGTGTCAACCTAGATGAGATGTCCGAGTGCACTAGCTGATCCTAGGGCTTCTTTGTATTATCTTTTGTCTTGTCTACTCATTTTCAGCTTAATGAAGAGGCTCCTTTCCTATTTCAAAAAAAAAAAAAAAAAGGTAAATGTGTGATTCTTATAAAGTAAATTATCCTACAGATTAAAAGTTTGAACTTAGACTATTCCAAGTGCTTCACCAAATCTTAAATATTTGAACCAAGTGCACCAACTTTGCACAACACAACAATGTAAAACACATTAACTACTTTCTCTTTTATGCACATTATATATCAAATAAAAATATTAGAAGGGAAAAAATGGAGAGAAAAAAAACATACTAACAACGATAAAATATAATAAGCTTCAATCGAAGAGAGAAGGTTTGAAGAACATAATTCAAAGGTTCCCAAAATCATATCATAATTAGAAAGCCAATACCAACCACCAATTCAAAGAGAACACCTAATCTACCATACAAAAGTCTAAATATAATATTTTTAATCTTGTGTTTTAGTGTATGATGCAAGTGAAGCAAAACAATATTACAATATAAGATTTTTACCCTGATATTTATTAATCAACTAAGAAAAATTTGCGTTCAAAGTTGACCAAGAATCCAAGACTTTCAATCGGCAAAGGTAATATTCTGAACATGGTAGTTGGATGTGTTCCCTTTAGCATACTATCTTAAATAATCACTTTTTGTTATTTGAGAAAAACTCCATTTTCTCTTATTACGGAAAAAGGATTTGATAATAGGTAAGTATAATTTAATAGAAATTCTAACTAAAGAGAACTAATTATAAAAGAAAATAACGTCTAAAAAGAATAATTAAAAAAATAACTAAGGCAACTATACAATACAAATCTACACTTGGTAATCACAACTTTCGATCTTCCTTGTATGGAGTAACATTTTAAAGAGGCCGAACTAAGATAAAGATCTAAGCGAAAACTTCATCGATGGCATAAGAAAGATGGATGGAAACCTTATAATGATACATATTCTTACAAATCCAGATGTACGGGTGCTCGTGTGTGTTCAATAAAGTAAATAATAGAAAAAATTTCAAGCAAAAACCAAGCATAATAAATTTCTATGACCATTAAGACATCCATATTCTTATCGCTTCTCTCCCACGTTTCACGAAGGCCCTCAGCCATCTGCCAATTCCATTTGAATTATTTTGATAAAGCCCATTAAAAAAAAAGTTCAAAATGCACTTTGAGACCTAAAATGACAACCAAGTATGCAAGTGAAACAAACTTAGTCTTAAACAAGTCTCAAAATGGCAATCAAGTGGGTAAGGTCAACAAACTTAGTATCTCTTGATTTGAAATTTGAAAAATATTTGTAAGGTGTGATAAATTCAAAATCAAATCATTTTATGTTTATGTTGTTGAATTTAAAGAAATCAAATGATTATAAATCAACTTTTAAAAAATTAAAAATTTGTTTCTAGACATCCATATTCTTACCGATTAAAATTCAACTTACATATTCTCTTTTTTACTTAATATCTAAAATTTACATATACTTTAAAATTTATTTCTTCTCTTTTCATTTTTTTTCTCATATTTCATTTTTCAAGATTTAATAGTTTTTTTGTTTTATCTGTACTTTTTTTGATAGGTTATGAGTTATGAGCTTATAGTTTAGCATTGTTAGGTCGTTTTGAAAATTCAAGTGATACTCCAAGGTTATTCTTGGAATATTCTTTTACATTATATTTGTTAAATCACTATTTAATTTATTAAGAGCTTGATAAATAACCACTAAACTAAAACCATAGAGGATAATTGATAGACCACTAGTACATGTTCTATCACTAACTAACAGACGGTAAAACTTTGTTATATTTGTGAATATCTTCAGCAATTTTATCATTTAAGACAATTTTTCGTATAATATCGACATGAACATCGTAAGAAAACTCAAATTAAGTAAGTTAAATTAAAAAAAAATTGTATGAATGTTTCGAGAACCATTAATTATAAATTCAACATTTTTGAATGAAAAATTGGATTGGTTTGTGGTGACGGCTAACATGCATGTCTAACAATTATTTTCAATTTCTAATACTTTCATCCATTGCCAAAGTTGGAAACTAATGTTCACAATTTTTTTTATCTTATTAAATGAAATTTCACATTTCTTGAAAATTATGGATTATAATTATTTGAAAAACAAAATATATTTTTTTTGCTTTATCATTACTGACAATTTTATCTCAGTTTTTGAGTAAAATTTGATTTTTTTAGTCTAAATTTTAAAAACAAAATATTTGTTTTAGTTATAAAGAAATTGTTTTGGGTTTTAAATGAGCTTTATCACAAATAATTCAAATATATTTTAAATGGGTTTTTCTTCACTAAATCCTTTATAGTTTTTCCCTCATCTCCCCTTCTCTCTCACTCACGTTTCCCTCAATCAAATATGAATACTACGGCTGGAGTTTTATGAAAAAACCAAAGCCCCTTATTGGATTTGAACCGATGACTTACGCCTTACCATGACGTTACTCTACCACTGAGTTAAAAAGGCCTATTTGATTCAATTTCTGAGTAAGCCACTAGCCACGATGAGTCTAGTGTATATAATTCTTATAAATTATAAATAATAAGATATGTACATAAATATATCTTATCCACATAGTCGCTCATTGAGGAACTGGATTTATCTAATGAGTATAGGTAAAATGGTTTTTTATATTGGATTTATCAATGCAATGAATTGTTTCATCATAAGACCGATCCCTAATTAAATTGATGAGCCTCATCCTAACGAAATGAACTTGATTCATACATGTACACACACGAATTGAACATAGATACATTCATCGAATCGTTGATAAAGCAATTCTACTTGGCGAGGAAAAAATTTTCAATAACTTGTTGATCCCTATCCCCAGATTTTAAAGATTTTTTTTTTTTGAATATTTATTATTTTTGTTTATTTTAGACTTTCTTCTAATCACTACTAATCACTATTTTCATTTGATATTCTATAATAAGTAATATAACTATATATTCCAATTTGCAAATTTATGTATATTATTTAAATTAAATAAATAAAAAAAAGAAATTAAATAAATAAATTAATGCAATTGAATTTTAAATAAAAGAATTTCTTCCCCTACTTCTTCTCTAACGGCTCTTTCTCTCTACTTTCTCGTCCTCTCCCCTTCTCTTATCTTCTTCGTCTTCCTCAAAATCGCGATTCACGGCCATCTTCTTCTCCTAGCCCTAACAGCGCTGGATTTCTCAACTGTCGATCGAGTGACAATCATGCCTGCCTGCTTGACAAAGCCTTTTCGGTCTACCAATAAAGGAAAAGCGATTGCTGGTGACACGAAAGCTGTGCTCGACGCTCTTTTTCCTATTCCACTGCGCGTCGTGGTCTTTCCCTTGCTCTTTGGATGACTACTGTGGACGAAGAGCACAACTACTTCCAGTCTCTGGTCGATAAGTACCCAAGGAAGGTAAATTCCAGCGGAGAAAGTCGAGAGCTCCTTAGTTGATCACAAATCCTTCCTTTGTTGTTTAGACTAATTTGAAATCCTTCCAAATTCTTTGTTCGTAGACTAATTTGAAATCCTTCCAAATTCTTTGTTCGTAGACTAATTTGAAATCCTTCCAATATGGATCCATGCTGTCTTTTATATCCATAAGATACCAATTAGATTGTGTTAATTATTGTTTATAAGAAAATATTTGTGTGCAGAGTTGCAGTGGGTAAATCTTAATGGCTGCCAGAAAATTGGTTCCGGATATATTACTCTCAACACAAAGTATTTTTTATCAGTTTACTTCCATCGGGTATTTGCTCTTCCTATGCTTTATCCTTATCCCATCTTTCTCCGCTCTAGTCTTCATAGGATGGATTTCTGTGGTGTAAATTTATTCATCTACTTTGTTTGATTTATGGTTGCATTTAGGGAGAAGGTAAATTACATAAGCCAAAGTAGTTATGGAAAACATCTCCAATTTACAGCAAGTTAAAGAAAAAAAAAGAAGAGAAAAACAGCAGTTCAAAAAAACTGGGCATCTTGCTTCTTTCTTATTGATGTATGTAATTTACAAAAGGTTTGGTGGAACACCTACAACAATCTTTTTGAACTTTTTGGTAGGTTATGAATTACGAACTTGTATTGAATATTTGTTAGGTCGTTTTAATAATTCAAGTGATGCTTAGAAAATGCAACCGAGCTTAAACAATTCTGCACATTTTTCTAAAATTTTTAGTTTAACCTTTTTAATAAAATTCGATGGAAATTCTTGTTTTCTTTTTGTAGGAATAAAGGAAAATGAAATATAACCAAACTTGGGATCTTTGCAAGCAAGCTTCCATGAAGAAACTAGGTTACAAGGGGAGGTCTTCTGTTCTCCTTTTTCTTTTTTTTTCCATCCGTAGAATCTTGCTTAAAATGCTTTGAGGACAATGCATATTTTTAAGTGGGGGGTGGGGTTGTAGCCTTGCACATTCCATGTCCTTTGGGAAATTTTCATTTTGCAAATTTTGCTAAAAATGTCAAAATTTAGAAACTTTTGCAATGCTCTATGCTTAGAATAAGTACCATGTCTACTTCGCTTTTTAGCATAAAAAAGCATGTATGCCTAACGCATGAGAACGGAGCTCGGATTTGTGATTGTATTTGTTCTTTGAATATGTTACATATGTTGAAAATGCATATATTGATAGCTTAGAAATGAGTAGAACACTTGGTTCATTTTCTGAATATTGTGAATTATGTACATAATAATATGTGCGGTTCTCTTTTTTATCTCAATTTTAATCCCCTTTTTTGCCATATTCTAATGCCTTTTTTATATTAATTTTAAATCCCTCTTTTGGCCATACACATTTGTATAAGATTGTTTGAAAGCAAAATATGATTGTTAGGTCAGGTAGAAAGCAAAGTCGGCAAGTTCTTAGAGTTCTTCACCCAACATAACAGCCGATAGAAACAAAACAATACGACCAAGCTGCTAAGGGTTGCAAAACCCGACCCCGCCTAGTGGGTCACTAGAGTTCCCCAGCATGGCAGCCGGTAGAGAGGGAGCGAGAAAAAAAAGAGGGAGCCAAGCCAGCCGCTTAGGTCAAGTAAAATGCGTGCCGAGATCCCCGGTTTCAGAGTTTTCGTGGGGATCCTCTCCGCTTTTATTGCCTAAGCAAAACCCGATCCCGCCTAGTAGGTCCTTAGATTTCTTCACCAAGCATGGCAGCTGGTAGAGAGGGAGAGAGAAAAAAAAGAGGGAGCCAAGCCAGCCAGCCGCTTAGATCAAGTAAAATGCGCGCCGAGATCCCCCGGTTTCAGAGTTTTCGTGGGGATCCTCTCCGCTTTTCTTGCCTAAGCAAAACCCGACCCCCGCCTAGTAGGTACTTAGAGTTCTTCACCCAGCATGGCAGCCTGTGAGAGGGAGCGAGAAAAAAAAAGGGAGCCAAGCCAGCCCTTAGGTCAAGTAAAACGCGCGCCGAGATCCCCTGGTTTCAGAGTTTTCGTGGGGATCCTCTCCGCTTTTCTTGCCTAAGCAAAACCCGATCCGCCTAGTAGGTGCTTAGAGTTCTTCACCCAGCATGGCAGCCGGTAGAGAGGAGAGAGAAAAAAAAGAGGGAGCCAAGCCAGCCGCTTAGGTCAAGTAAAATGCGCGCCGAGATCCCCCGGTTTCAGAGTTTTCGTGGGATTGATCATTCAATTTCAGCAAACCCACTTGTTATAGTCAAAAGCATATTTAAGTTGACAATGGTTAGAAGATATAATATTACATTTACCTCATCACATCTCTTTGTTCTTCCAACAACCATTAAGAAAAATCCCTGTAAACCGAACCCCATGTATTCCCTTTTCTCCTCACTCGCCAGAATTTTGCCCACTCTCCAAACAAAATCATTTCAGCCTTATTTTTGTTCACTGCCCATTTCCAAAAATTTCATTTCCCTCTGAAAATCTTTGTCGATGGCCAAACTTGTGGCTGGGAACCGAATGTTCTCGATCATGTCCAGTGCTGAACCTCCCGATGGACTGCAAGGATCAAGGGTTAAGGTTGGTTTTTCTATTTTTGTTGGTTAGAGTTCGTGTTCTGTTTTTTTTTTTACTTTGAGTTAAATCCTTTGTATTTGAAGAAATTAAAGTTATGGGATGTGATGCATGTTGGCAGGGAGCTGATTCCTTAAAAGTTGGTTAGTGTTCTTTTTCTGTTTTTTTTTTTTTACCTTGAGCTAGTTACATTGTTTTTGAAGAAATGAAAGTTATGGGATGTGATTCATGTTGGTTGGTAGGGAGCTGAATCCTTTCTTAGGAACGTTTTGGGGAGCATGGAGGCTGTTTATTTGAGTTGGAAGCCTGCTGCAAAATCTGTTTTGGAGTTTGTTCGATCTGTCCATGATGATACAAATTTGTTATGATCATACTGCATTTTGAAGTTTTGGGGTATTTTTCTTCCATTTCTTTTCTTCTTCCAATTTCTGCTTATCTTTTTATTCTTTCTTCTGTATATTATTTTCTAATGGTCACTTGTTGTGCAATGTCTTTCTTTTAAGTCATTGGCTACTTTATAAAGAGAAGAACAAAGTGAACTATGTTATCTTTCTACTCTTTCTACCCCATTTCCGTAAAGAAGCAAGAAAACAACTAACAGGCAGATCAATCTGCTTAAACATTCAATTGGCCATTTAGTCTTTTGGGTTTTAACATTCGGCCATTCTTGTCGTTGCTCTTAAATCTCCTCACAATCTCTTTGTTAAATCCCTGTAAACCGAACCCCATGTCTTCCCTTTTCTCCCCATCGGCCATAATTTTTCCCACTCCCCAAACAAAATCGTTTCAACCTTATTTTTCTTCACCACCCATTTCCAAAATTATCATTTCCCTCCGAAATCCTTTGTCGATGCCGAAACCTGCTGATAGGAATCCATTGTTCTCGATCTTGTCGAGTGCCGAACCTTCCAATCCACTGCAAGGATCAAGGATCAAGGGTTAAGGTTTATTTTTTAGTTATTGTTCTGTTTTTTTCTGTTTTGATTTCATTGCATTGTTTTTGAATAATTTAAAGTTATGGGTTGTGATGATCCTTTCTTAGAAACGATTTCCCAGTCCTGGAGGCTGCTTATGTGAGTCAGAATCACACTGTAAAATCCATTTTGGAGCTTGTTCGATCTATTGATGGTGATACTAATTGGTTATGATCCTATTGCACTTGCAACTTTTAGGGTATTTTTCTTCCATTTCTTTTCTACTTCCAATTTCAATTTCAATTTCTGCAAATTTTTTAGTTTTTCATATGTATATTGTTTTCCAATGGTCATTTGTTGTGTGGTGTCTTTCTTGTAAGTCATTGGTTACTTTGTAAAGAGAAACACATTATGCACTATGTCATCGTTCTACTCTTTCTGCAACATTTCCATAAAGAAGCAAGAAAACAGCTAGCAGGCAGATCAAACTTCCTTAAACATTCAATTGGCCATTTCGCCATTTTGGATTTAACATTCTGCATTTGTGTCGTTACCCTTAAATCTCCTCACATCTCTTTGTTCTTCCAACAATCGTTAAGAAAAATTCCTGTAAACCGAACCCCATGTATTCCCTTTTCTCCTCACTCGCCAGAATTTTCCCCACTCTCCAAACAAAATCATTTCAGCCTTATTTTTGTTCACTACCCATTTCCAAAAATTTCATTTCCCTCTGAAAATTTTGTCGATGGCCAAACCTGTGGCTGGGAACCGAATGTTCTCGATCATGTCCAGTGCTGAACCTCTCGATGGACTGCAAGGATCAAGGGTTAAGGTTGGTTTTTCTATTTTTGTTGGTTAGAGTTCGTGTTCTGTTTTTTTTTTTACTTTGAGTTAAATCCTTTGTATTTGAAGAAATTAAAGTTATGGGATGTGATGCATGTTGGCAGGGAGCTGATTCCTTAGAAGTTGGTTAGTGTTCTTGTTCTGTTTTTTTTTTTTTACCTTGAGTTAGTTACATTGTTTATGAAGAAATGAAAGTTATGGGATGTGATGATGTTGTTGGTGGTAGGAGCTGAATCCTTTCTTAGGAACGTTTTGGGGAGCATGGAGGCTGTTTATTTGAGTCGGAAGCCGCTGCAAAATCTGTTTTGGAGTTTGTTCGATTGTCCATGATGATACAAATTTGTTATGATCATACTGCATTTTGAAGTTTTGGGGTATTTTTCTTCCATTTCTTTTCTTCTTCCAATTTCCGCTTATCTTTTTATTCTTTCTTCTGTATTATTTTCTAATGGTCACTTGTTGTGCAATATCTTTCTTTTAAGTCATTGGCTACTTTATAAAGAGAAGAACAAAGTGAACTATGTTAGGAACGTTTTGGGGAGCATGGAGGCTGTTTATTTGAGTCGGAAGCCCACTGCAAAATCTGTTTTGGAGTTTGTTCGATCTGTCCATGATGATACAAATTTGTTATGATCCTATTGCATTTTGAAGTTTTGGGTATTTTTCTTCCATTTCTTTTCTACTTCCAATTTCTGCTTATTTTTTATTCTTTCGTATGTATATTATTTTTTAATGGTCACTTGTTGTGCAATGTCTTTCTTTTAAGTCGTTGGCTACTTTGTAAAGAGAAGAACAAAGTGAACTATGTTATCGTTCTACTCTTTCTACCCCATTTCTTTAAAGAAGCAAGAAAACACCTAACAGGCATATCAATCTGCTTAAACATTCAATTGGCCATTTAGTCTTTTGGGATTTAACATTGTGCCATTCTTGTCGTTGCCCTTAAATCTCCTCACAAACTCTTTGTTCTTCCAACAATCATTGAGAAAGATCCCTAGAATCGGAGCCCCATGTCTTTCCTTTTCTCCACGCCGGCCAGAATTTTGCCCACTCTCGAAACAAAATCTTTCCAACCTTATTTTTCTTTACAACCCATTTCCAAAAAATTCATTTCGCTTTTTGGAAAATCATCGTCTATGCCGAAACCTGCATCTTGGAACTGATTGTTCTCGATCAAGTCCAGTGCTGAACTCCCGAATGGACTACAAGGATCACGGGTGAAGGTTTATTTCTTTCTTATCGTTTGTTAGAGTTTTTGTTTCGTATTGTACTGCCTTGACTTAATTCCATTATTTTTGAAGAATTTAAAGTTATGGGTTTTGATGATCCTTTCTTAGGAACGTTTTGGCAAGACTGTACACTGCCTATCTGAGTCGGAATCCCACTGCAATATCCATTTTGGAGCTTATTCGATCAGTTCATGTTGATACAAATTTTTTATGATCATAATGCATTTGGAAATTTTGGGGTATTGTTCTTCGTTCCATTTTTTTTCTACTTCCAATTTCATTTTCAATTTCTGCATATTTTTTATTCTTTCTTATGTATATTGTTTTCTACTGCTCATATGTGGTGCAATGTCTTTCTTTTAAGTCATTGGTTTTTTGGTGAATAGAAAAACAAAGGGAACTATGTCATCGTTCTACTGTTTCTACGACATTT
Source organism: Cucumis sativus (assembly GCF_000004075.3). Lineage (NCBI taxonomy): Eukaryota > Viridiplantae > Streptophyta > Magnoliopsida > Cucurbitales > Cucurbitaceae > Cucumis > Cucumis sativus. The sequence continues at coordinate 14,662 of NW_022279584.1, read as the reverse complement.
CCATAAAGAAGCAAGCCAGATCAAACATTCAGCCATTCTTTTGGTTGCCCTTAAATCACACAACCTCTTTGTTCTTCCAACAATCATTAAGAAAAATCCCTGTAAACCGAACCTCATGTCTTCCCTTTTCTCCCCACTGGCCGGAGTTTTTCCCACTCTCCACACAAAATCCTCTCAACCTTATTTTTCTTCACTACCCATTTCCAAAATTTTCATTTCCTTGGAAATTCTTTGTCGATACCGAAACCTGCAGCTGGGAATCGATTGTTGTCGATCATGTCCCCGGTGCTGAACCTCCCAATGGACTGCAAGGATCAACGGTTAAGGTTTATTCTTTTGTTATCGTTGGTTTGAGTTCTTGTTCTGTTTTTTCTGCTTTGATTTAATTGCATTGGTTTTGAAGAATTTAACGTTATGGGTTGTGATGCATGTTGATAGCAAGCTGAATCCTTTATTAGGAATGTTTTGGTGAGCATGGAGTCAGTTTATCCGAGTCGGAATCCCACTGCAAAATCTGTTTTGGGGCTTGTTCGATCTGTTCATCATGATACAATTTGTTGAGATCATATCGCTTTTAGAACTTTTGGGGTATTTTTCTTCCTCCCATTTCTTCTACTTCCAACTTCATTTTTATTTTATGGATTGATCATTCAATTTCAGCAAACCCACTGGTTATGGTCAAAAGCATATTTAAGTTGAAGATATAATATTACATTTACCTCGTAAGTTTTTGGATGAATTGGTGATTTAACATGGTCTAGAGTGGATAGTTTAGGAGGCTGTTAGGCCACCATTGTTGTTTACCTATAATAGAAGAAAGAAAAATAAGGCACGTTAGGAACCAACAACAATTACTTAAAAAAGATGACAGTTATCTAAAACTGGAAGTTAAATGGATGAGAGGGAGGTGGGAAAGGGCAGGCAGTTTTTAGTAAAAGGAAGGGCCTGCAATACTCCATGAGAGATAGGGGAAGCAGAGGGCTCACGATCTTGTTCTGGTTTTAATTGTAGTATTTTGAATTGTGTTTATTTGTGTTTTGGATTAGGAGGGTTTCTTTGCTTGTTGTTTGTAATTTCTCTGTAATTTTCTTATTATTGTAACTTTGAGTTTCAAATATCAATATAATAGGAAACAGTACATCAGTGTTCTATCATGGTTGTATGTTCAAAAGTGAGTAGATAGTTGAGGAGGTCCAATGTTCAAAAGTGAGTAGATGGTTTAGGAGGGTCCTATGTTCAAAAGTTTGCTGGTGTGTATCTTTGTTGGCTCGACATGTTTTTAATTTATGATTGTTGTTGGTGGAGAGAGCGGAAGATGCCGGGGACAGTTTGGAGAAGATCAAGCGGCAGCTGGCCTCTGGGTCTGGTCGGAATTTGTTGCAGGGTCCCCTTCTAAAGCGATCTGAAACAGTAAACTAACGCATTGCAACTCTTTCTGTCTTTCCTTTTGTTTTGAATTGATGGTTACTGCTTAATTGCGCTGCCTTTAGGTCTTCCATTTAAATCGTTCTGACTGTTTTAGTGATATTTGAAGACTTAATTAAATCACCTAGAAGTACTTATTAAGATTAGGACGTCGGGATTTGTGATTTCAAGGAGAATAGAAATGTGAGAAATGCCCATGTTCGTGATCTAACTGTCAGCATATTTGTGTTTATGAATATGGCCGTCGATGTGATAGTATTCTCAGACTGTTTTGTAGTGCGCATATGCAGAATTGTGGTCACATTTGATCAGCCTTCTATTTTCTGCGTTTCTGTTCTTAGACAGCATTTTTTATGGCAATGAGCCTTCATTGTAGCAAATCTGATTTTCTCTATTACAATGTTTGCAGTTGAGGAATTGGAATGAGCGATGGGTAGTTTTGGACCCAACAACAGGGAAAATGGAGTAACCATACGTCCCATTTACACTGTTTTTGGTCCTTCCTTGCTTGGTTCATCAATGTAGTAATATGTTGGTGGAAACAGCTCATTTCTAATGCTGCTGCCGATGGTGATGGGGTCAATGGACCTCTGCCAAGAGTGTTCATATCACAAATTGTTGTGGATTAGTTGAGTAAATAAACTCAGGTGCGTTTCACCGAATTCTCGATATGCAGAAATCTGAATATATTTTTTCCTTCTGAAATTTGGCTACAAGCTGTATCTTGGTGCTGCAGTAAGTGTATTGTTAGCGATGTAGTAGGCATAAGGTGGGAATAGGATGCATTTTGTGTTTTATCCATTTAAGTTTTTGGTTTATGCAACAAAACCTTAGCTTGAATTACAACTTCATATTATTTTTCCTACTGCATTCAGTACATAATCAGAAGATACACTGAATGTTCTTGCATTGGGAAGAAGCATGCTGCTTTGGCTGGTTCTCTGGGTTCCTTCACATGGGAAAAGCCTTTGCATTCAGAGTTTGAGCAATTAGAGCAAGGCTTTTAATCTCCCATGACTCTGAAACTTATGTTATTTAGGTCACCATATTATCGTGGAGAATGAACCAAATTTCATTTCTGAATTGTGATTTCACCAAGAATTTGAAAACAAAAATGCATATGGTTTTCTTTCTGATTCTTTTTTATTGCGTATTATTTTTTATTGGTCATTTACCTCCCACAGATGACATGAATAGCGCCAAACAACTACAAAGAGAACTGCCACACTCCTATAATTGCTGCTAACCTACCTAACTAAGAATATACGACAATCTCGAAAATGTGCCAATGAGAGACATCATCAGATCCAGAGATCAAGTTTGCCAAGAACTACTCATAGTAGAATTTGCAAATATGTGGTGCAAACTGAGCCAAGAATAGACAACTCCAACCTTTTTGGAATAGACGTGGTTATCAACCTTTTGACTCTCTTCTTCTTTTCTTTCCTGACTTGGATTCACTGCCCTGATCATTGGATGAATTTAGTGACTTTCCCTTTGAGTTCTCCATTGTTTTTCCAGAAGTTGATGAATGCTTCACATCTCCACTTTCTTTTTCTTTTGCTTTTGAAGATGTGAACTTAACCTTGGTGGAGAGATTGGTATTATTAGACTTATCGCCTGTTTTGGTAGACTTCCCTTTTGAAACAGGAGTTTTTGGGGTTTCTTGTTTGGACTTCCCCGTCTTCGATACATCTTGCTTGTTGGACTTTGCAACAGCGGCAGGTGTGGATGTCTCATCGTCCTTAGATTTGCTAGTCTTGTTGGATTCGGCATCATCATTCTTCGACTTGCCAGCGATTTTTGGACCTGTGCTACCAAGTTTACTTCCAATTTCAAGAGTGCCTTGATCCTTTGATTTACTTCCAATTTTTGGAGGCTGGTTTCAGCACAGGTGTGGTTTCCTTTTTATCATCATCACCTGACAATCTTTTCACGTTTTTTCCAGAAATAGATTTAGCTGATCCCTTCTTTCTCTCTTGACCTCTGATTGTTTTAAAGAACTCCCCCCACTCTTGCTGGTTCCATCACCCTTCCTAACAGACTGCTTCAATGTCTTAGTTTCAAAATCACTTGTAGTGTCATTAGTTTACATTTACATTTACGTTGAAGATATAATATTACATTTACGTCATTAGTTTTTGGATGAATTGGTGATTTAACATGCTCTAGAGTGGATAGTTTAGGAGGTCTGTTAGACCACCATTGTTATTTTACTTATAATAGAAGAAAGGAAAGTAAGGCACGTTAGTAATCAACACAGTTACTTATTCAAAAGGATGACAGTTATCTAAAACAGGAAGTTAAATGGATGAGAGGGAGATGGGAAAGGGCAGGCAGTTTTTAGTAAAAGGAAGGGCCTGCCAGAATTGTTCTGGTTTTAATTGTAGTATTTTGAATTGTGTTTATTTCTGTTTTGGATTAGGAGGGTTTCTTTGCTTGTTGTTTGTAATTTCTCTGTAATTTTCTTTCTATTGCAACTTTAAGTCTCAAATATCAATATAATAGAAACAGTACATAAGTGTTCTATCAAGGTTGTATGTTCAGAAGTGAGTAGATAGTTGAGGAAGTCCTATGTTCAAAAGTGAGTAGTTTAGGAGGGTCCTATGTTCAAAAGTTTGCTGGTGTGTATCTTTGTTGGCTCAACATGTTTTTAATACATTTTAGGTTAGATTGAGTTTGTTGCACTTGGTTGTCATTTTTGGTCTTGAAATGCTTGTTTCAACCTTTTTGGTAGATTATGAGTTACGAACCTATATTTAGGATTTGCTAGGTCGTTTTGAAAACTCAAGTAATACCTAGACACGTTTTGAGCACGTTTTAGGTTGGTTTGAACTAAGTTTGTTACACTTACACACTTGGTAGCCATTTTGGGTCTTGTAGTGCTTTTTTCACACTATTGGAACTTTTTTCGTAGGTTATGAGTTACGAACCTACACGTAAGCTGTTTTAGGTCGTTTTGAAAGTTCAAGTGATACTTAGACACATTTTGTTCAAGTGATACTGTTTTAGGTCGTTTTCAAGTGAACTTTTTTCTTCTTGTATTGACTGTTTTACTATTTCTTCATGGTATTTATTTTCGTAATGAATCTTTCATGTTCTGGTAAACATTGCAGAAACACATAATTTCAGCATCAGAAAGTCGTTTTAGTGGTCCTTCTCGTCGATTAGGTTCACCAGCCACTCCTCGAAGTGTAATCATCCGCATTCGAACAATCCCTCCTGACTTATTATCATTAGAAATCACAGGAATTTGAGGTTTAAAAGAAGCAGAAACCTGGAATTTTCCATCCGCTGCACGTTTGAAACTTGATTCTCCCATTATCACTTCTCGGTTCTCAATCTTTTGGGCCAACTTCATCATTTGAACAAGCCCCATAGGTTCCCAACATTCCATGTCTGCCTTAATCCATGGTTTCAAACCATTCATAAATGTTTCTTCTAAGACAGCCTTTTGTAGAAAAGGCAATGGTGCTACTGATTTATCAAATAAATTCCAATATTCTTTCACTGTAATTTCTTGCTTGATCTTTAAACATCTTCCCAGAATTGATCCCTCACGACTCGATCGAAATCAAACAATAAGTCTCTTCTTTAAATCGTCCCAGTTAACAAACGGTTCACGATCTTCATGAGATCTATACCAATTCAAAGCTGCTCCATCAAAACTAATAATGGACACAGTCATTTTCTCTGACTCACTCAGTTTGTGTATCTGAAAGTATCTCTCAGCCCTAAACAACCAAGAATCAGGATCATTTCCCACAAAAACTGGCATTTCAATTTTTTTAAATTTGCTTCGGTCGCCCGCAGAATCTTCACCCTCCAACTTGGTATGTTTTTCCTCATATTTTCCTCCCATCATCGTCCAATCACTGACATCAACCATGTTGTCAACTCACTTGATGATCCTTCTAGTACTTCTTCCATCGTTGTCTTCCCTTTGATCATTTCTTCAATATATTTCAACAGTGTTTCTGGTTGCTGTTGTTGCTTCTTCTCAGCCTGTACTCCTAACCTCTCAATACTCTTCGCCAAAGATGACATGTTTTCCTTGATTGTTGGCAGATCATGTAATTCTGCACGAATGCCGGATATTTCTTGATCTACCATTTCCAACTTTTCCTCAATTCGCTTTTGAGCCATGATATAGAACTTCACAGATTCGATTTCTCCGATACCAAAATGATAGAACACCAAATAGTGTGTTCTACTAATTTATTAATCAGCCAAACATTTACAGAAAACATGTTCTAACACAGTCTTGAAAACAAAGTACTCGACAATTTGGAAGACAGAAAGCCCTAGAAGAGTGAATATCACGCTTTGGAGAATGCGAAATGGACTATGAACTGTGCAGAAGTTTTGCAAATGAAACCTCCCTTTCTCAGTTTATCTCCTCATGTTTCTCCCTTGTGTTTGCATGCTTTAGAAGATTTACATCATATTTTCTTCTCCTGCCTACATGCAAAGAAGTGTTGGTTTTGGCTTACTTGGCTATCTTCATTTGAATTGGGTTTTCGACTATAGATTTAGGAGAACGCGGTCCAGCTTATTTCATGTCCCATTCTCAAGAAGAAAACCAAGATTGATTTGGTTAAATGCAGTAAAGGCCATTTTACCAGAAATTTGCTTTGAACATAATCAACTAACAATTTAACTGATCTCAACTGCTCATGAAGAATGAAACCAGCCCATCCCTGGAAGTTAGAGTTGCTCACTGTTTCAACAATAATCTGATTAGAATCACTGGACACCAACCAGCTGTTACAAAACCGAAAAGGAGAGGGACCCCAAAGAAAAGAACCAGCCTCCAAGAATAAAGGAAAGTGATCCGAGAAGATGCGTGCTTTTCGAGAAACCCGAGAATTTTCAAAACAAACATCCCACATCTGATTTATGAAGAATCAGTCTAATAATGATCTTCAAGGAGAATTACCGTCTCTAGACCAAGTGAACCTTCCATTTTGCAATGGAATTTCCATGAGAGAAACCATGTGAATAAACTTATTGAATAATGACATTCCTCTAGTACTTCTGCCAAAAGGAAATCTTTCCCGGGCCCAACGAGTGATATTAAAATCCCCACATTTACAAATACGTTGAAGATATAATATTACATTTACGTCATTAGTTTTTGGATGAATTGGTGATTTAACATGCTCTAGAGTGGATAGTTTAGGAGGTCTGTTAGACCACCATTGTTATTTTACTTATAATAGAAGAAAGGAAAGTAAGGCACGTTAGTAATCAACATAGTTACTTATTCAAAAGGATGACAGTTATCTAAAACAGGAAGTTAAATGGATGAGAGGGAGATGGGAAAGGGCAGGCAGTTTTTAGTAAAAGGAAGGGCCTGCCAGAATTGTTCTGGTTTTAATTGTAGTATTTTGAATTGTGTTTATTTCTGTTTTGGATTAGGAGGGTTTCTTTGCTTGTTGTTTGTAATTTCTCTGTAATTTTCTTTCTATTGCAACTTTAAGTCTCAAATATCAATATAATAGAAACAGTACATAAGTGTTCTATCAAGGTTGTATGTTCAGAAGTGAGTAGATAGTTGGGGAAGTCCTATGTTCAAAAGTGAGTAGTTTAGGAGGGTCCTATGTTCAAAAGTTTGCTGGTGTGTATCTTTGTTGGCTCAACATGTTTTTAATTTATGATTATTGTTGGTGGAGAGAGCGGAAGATGCCGGGGACAGTTTGGAGAAGATCAAGTGGCAGCTGGCTTCTGGGTCTGGTCGGAATTTGTTGCAGGGTCCCCTTCTAAAGCGATCTGAAACAGTAAACTAACGCATTGCAACTCTTTTTGTCTTTCCTGTTGTTTTGAATTGATGGTTACTGCTTAATTGCGCTGCCTTTAGGAATTTGGCAAGCATTGAGGCTGTTTATTTGAGTCGGAAGCCCACTGCAAAATCTGTTTTGGAGTTTGTTCGATCTGTTCATGATGATACAAATTTGTTATGATCATATTGCATTTTGAAGTTTTGGGGTATTTTTCTTCCATTTCTTTTCTGCTTACGTTGTATTCTTTCTTACGTATATTATTTTCTAATGGTCTTGTTGTGCAATGTCTTTCTTTTAAGTCATTGGCAACTTTGTAAAGAGAAAAACAAAGTGAACTATGTCATCGTTCTACTCTTTCTACCCCATTATTCCGCAAAGAAGCAAGAAAACAGCTAACAGGCAAATCAATCTACTTAAACATTCAATTGGCCATTTAGTCTTTTGGGATTTAACATTCTGCCATTCTTGTCGTTGCCCTTAAATCTCCTCACAATCTCTTTGTTATTCCAACAATCCTTAAGAAAAATCCCTGTAAACCGAACCCCATATGTTCCCTTTTCTCCACATCGGTCATAATTTTGTCCACTCTCCAAACAAAATCCTTTCAACCTTATTTTTCTTCACTACCCATTTCCAAAATTTTCATTTCCCTTGGAAAATCTTTGTCGATGTCGAAACTTGCGGCTGGGAACCGATAGTTCTCAATCATGTCCAGTGCTGTACCTCCCAATGGACGGCATGGATCAAGGGTTAAGGTGGATTTTTTTGTTATCGTTGGTTAGAATTCTTGTTTTGTTTTAGGACATAAATTCCAACACAAAGAATGTTTAAGTGTTAGCTTTCTCTCTACTCATAACCTACTCAAATATTAGAAAAAAGGACTTAACGACACAAATTGCATCCAAGTGTCCAGATGCAACACTATAGTGCCAAACAACCCTAACTAGTGTCCAAAATGTGCCTAAGATTTAAAGACAACCAAACGATGCTTAACTGTGAGCTTTTCCAATGCATAAGCTACCAAAAAGTGAGAAAAAAAGGTCTGAACAACCTAAAATCGCAACCAAGTGCCCAAATGCAACTACTATAGTGCCAAATAAACCTAAGTAGTGTCCAAAAGGTGCCTAAGCTTTAAAGAAAACCAAAGAATGCTTAAATGTGAGCTTTCTAGACTCATAACCAACTAAAAAGTTAGAAAAAAGAATTTAACAACCCGGAATGACAACCAAATGCCAAGGTACAACAACTATAGTGCCAAACCAAGGTGCGTAAGCTGTAAAGGAAACAAAAGAATGCTTAAGTGTTAGCTTTCCCGACTCATAACCTAACAAAAGTTAGAAAAAAGGACTTAACAACCCGAAATTGCAACCAAGTGCCAAAGTGCAACAACTATGGTGCCAAAGAAACCTTATTAATGTCCAAAAGGTTCCTAAGGTTTAAAGACAGCAAAAAAAATGCTTAAGTGTGAGATTTTCCAAATCATAACTTTAAAAAATGTGAGAAAAAGGACTTAACGACCTGAAGTGGAAATCAAGTGTCCAAGTGCAACAGCTATAATGCCAAACCAACCTAGGTAGTGTCCAAAAGGTGCCTACGTTGTAAATGCAATCAAAGAATGCTTCAGTGTGAACTTTCTCTACTTATAACCTACCAAAATGTTAGAAAAAAGGACTTAACGACTCGAATTGCAACCAAGTGCCCAAGTGCAACAAATATAGTGCCAAACTAACCTAACTAGTGTCCAAAAGGTGCGTAAGGCTTAAAATCAACCAAACAATGCTTAACTGTGAGCTTTTCCAACTCATAAGCTACGAAAAAATGAGAAAAAAATGACTTAACAACCCGAAATGGCAACCAAGTGCCCAAATTCAATAACTATAGTGTCAAACCAACCTAACTACTATCCAAACGGTGTTAAATTGTAAAGGCAACCATTGAATGCTTAAGTGTGAGCTTTCTTAACTCATAAGCTACCAAAAAATCACAAAAAAGGACTTGATGAACAAAAATTTCAACCAAGTGCGTAAGTTAAACAAATATGCTGTTAAAACAACCTAATTAGTGTCTAAAAGGTGACTAAGGTTTAAAGACAACCAAAGAATGCTTAAGTGTGAGCTTTCCCGACTCATAACCTACCGATAAGTCAGAAAAAATGATTTAACGACTCGAAATGGCAAGCATGTGCCCAAGAGCAACAAATAAAATGTCAAACATACCTAAGTAGTATCCAAAAGTTGCGTAAGCTATAAACGCAACCAAATAATATTTAAGTGTGAGCTTTCTCGACTCATAACAAACAAAAATGTAAAAAAAAAAAGACTTAACGACCCCAATTGGCAACCAAGTGCCTAAGTGAAACAACTATAGTGCGAAACATACCTAAGTAGTGTCCAAAAAGTGCCTAAGCTGTAAATGCAACCCAAGAACTTGTAAGTGTGAGCTTTGTCGACTCATATCCTACCAAAATATCTGAAAAAATAACTTAACGACCCGAAATGGCAACCAAGTGCGCATGTGCAATAATTATAGTGCCAAACAAACCTAAGTAGTTTAAAAAACGTGCCTATTATATAAACACAACCAAAGAATGCTTAAGTGTGAGCTTTCTCAACTCAAAATCTACCAAAATGTCAGAAAAAAGGACTTAACGACCCAAAATGAAAATAAGTGCACAAAAGCAACAACTATAGTGCCAGACCAACCCAAGTAGTGTCCAAAAGGTGCCTAAGGTTTAAAGACAAACCAAGAATGTTTAACTGTGAGCATTCCTGATATGGATCAAGAAATCATGATTGAATCAAATGAAGAAGTTGAGTAGATGCAATGCTTGGAAGTTGAAGAGTTATTTTGGGCAACTCAAAAGTCATAAATTTAAATGTTTAAGAAATAATGTTTATGTGTTTTTAGTTATTATGTTAGTTGAAAGGTTATCAAATTAAATGTTTTGACCTTTCATTTCATATTTTAATTAGTATAAATAGGGTTGTAATTTTTCCACATTTAAAAAGAAGAATTTGGGATGAAAGAAATCTGAAAATTCTAGAATGTAGAATTTTGTTCTTGTCTGTTGTGATAGAATGCACAAACATTTGAAGCATTCAAGTGAGAATTGATCTACCTTACTTGTGGAGTGTTTTGAAGATTAAGGATTGATGGGAGTTTCTAATTTTGTTCGATCCTTGGTTTCTTAGATCATCTAAGCAATTTGTATGTAGCCTATCTTAGGGGTTGAAATCAAATTGGTTTTGCGGCTAGTGGGGTTGTGTTCTTTGAGTCTTGTTGTTTAACATGATTCTTAGATCCAATGCCTAGGGGTTTCTTATCAATTTCCAACACATAACCTACCAAAAAGTGACCAAAAAGGACTTAAGGACCTTAAATGGAAACCAAGTGTGCAAGTGCATCAACTATAGTGCCAACCAACCTATGTAGTGTCCAAGAGGTGCTTAGGCTGTAAAGACTATCAAACAATGCTTAAGTGTGAGCTTTCTTAACTCATAAACTACCAAAAATTGAAAAACAAAGAAGGAATTAACGACCAAAAATGGTAAATAAGACAAGAACTATAGTGCTAAACCAACCTAAGTGGTGTGCAAAAGGCGTCTATAGTGCAAATCATGTCATTTTAATTGATCAATTCATAAGTTAGTCCTAGAAGTTTTATGGTATAGTGCTTGATTTGGCAATGCATAGGTAAAGAAACCATAGTGACTAAAGTTCACAAATCAAATGTATAGTATTGTGTTTGAAATGACTTTATAAGTGAATAAAAACACTAGGAAAAAGAAATTGAGTCATATAAGGGATCATCTAGCAAACAGGTTTTTGTCAAGTTCCAAATGTAGTAACACTACAACAAAAATTATCTACTACGACAGTTGTTTATATCACAAAATGGAGGGAGGAAAAAAAATTATCACAAAAGGAAAAAAAACGCGCGGGAAAAGGCGAAACTTTTCGGATAATACTTTTCGCGACAGTTATTTGACGTCATAGTATTGTAATTGAAAAAAATTTTAGAGGCCTAGAACCACAAAAAAGTCACGAATGAACCATCATCATCATTCTTCTTAAATCGCCACTAATCTTAAAAGTGCAAGCATTGTATATATGTTTAATTTTTAAAATAAAAAGAAAACAGTTCTAAAAAAGAAAATGGTTATCAATTCCTATCTGATGAGTTGTGGTAAAAATTATATCAATAAAATGAACAAGAAAAAAAGAAGTGTAAGGAAGGAAAAGTTGAATACCGTAGAACCCAACGAATTTTGACCTAATCGGCTTAACTCTCCTACATTCTACAGGCTATTGTTGCTTCGGCCGTGAGTGAATATTTTCCTACGCAAGTTCTGATATCGAAGGAACCCAACGCATTCTGACCTAATTGGCTTAACTCTTCTACTTTCAACTAGCTATTGTTGCTTCGGCCAAGAGTGAAGAGTTACCTATACAACTATCGATCCCGAAGGAACCCGACGCATTCTGACCTAACCACTTTAACTCTCCTACTTTCTACAGAAATTGATGCTTTGGCCAAGAGTAAAAAGTTCCCTATGTGAATTCTGATACGTAAAGAACTTGATACATTCCAACCTAACCAGCTTAACTCTCCTACTTTCTACCGGTTATTGTTGCTTCAGCCAAGAGTGAAGAGTTCTCTACGCAAGCTTTGATTCTGAAGGAACCTGACGTATTCTGACCTAACTAGCTTAACTATCCAACTTTCTACAGGCTATTGTTGCTTCAACCAAGAGTGAAGAGTTCCTTATGCAATTTAGGAACCCGATGCATTCTGACCTAACCGGCTTGACTTTCCTACTTTCTACGGCCTATTGTGGCTTCGGCGAAGTGAAAAGTTCTTTACGCAAGTTCTGAACTCAAAGGAACCCGATGGATTTTGACCTAACCCGCTTAACTCTCCTACTTTCTACCGGCTATAGTTACTACAACCAAAAGTGAAAAGTTCCCTACGCAAGTTTTGATCCCGTAGGAACCCGATGCATTGCGACCTAATCACTTATCTCTCTAACTTTCTATGGGCTGTTATTGCTTCATCCAAGAGTGAAGAGTACCTAATGCACGTTCATGTCTCGAAGGAACCCGATGCACTCTGACCTAATCGATTTAACTCTCCTACTTTCTATGGGTTATTATGGCTTCGACAAAGATTGAAGAGTTCTCCACACAAGTTCTGATCTCGAAGGAACCCAACACATTCTGAACTAACCAGCTTAACTCTCCTACATGCTACGGGTTATTATGGCTTCGACCAAAGAGTGAAAAGTTCTCTACGCTAGTTTTGATCACGAAGGAACCCGATGCATTTTTGCCTAACCGACTTAACTCTCGTACTTTCTATGGGGTATTGTGGCTTTAGCCGAGAGTGAAGAGTTCCCGATAAAAGTTCTGATTCGGAAGGAACCTGACACACTTTGAGCTTTTCGGCTTAACTCTCCTACATTTTACGGGCTACTGTAGGTTCAGCCGAGAGTGAAGAGTTCACGAACAAGTTCTGATTCTAAAAGAACCCGATTCATTTTAATCAAACCAGCTTAACTCTTTTACTTTCTACGGGCTATTGTGGCTTCGGCCGAGAGTGAAGAGTTCCTCACACAAGTTCTAATCCCAAAGCAACTCGACGCATTCTAACCTAATCGGCTTAACTCTCCTACTTTCTACATGTTATTGTTGCTTCGACCATAAGTGAAGATTTCATTATGAAAGTTTTGATCCGGACGGAACCCTACGCACTCTGAGCTATCCGACTTAATTCTCCTACATTCTACAGGCTATTGTTGCTTGGTCGAGAGTGAAGAGTTCACCAACAAGTTCTGATCACGAAGGAACCAGACGCATTCTAACCTGATCGGCTTAACTCTCTTACTTTTTATGGGCTATTGTGGCTTCGGCCGTGAGTGAAGAGTTCCGGACACAAGTTCTGATCTCAAAGGAACTCTATACATTCTGACCTAATATGCTTAACTCTTCTACTTTTTATGGGCTATTGTTGCTTCGACCATGAGTGAAGATTTTCCTACGCAAGTTCTAATATCGAAAGAACCGAATGCATTTTGACCGAACTAGCTTAACTCTTCTACTTCCAACGACCTATTGTTGCCTCGACCAAGAGTTAAGAGTTCTATATGCAAGTTCTTATTCTGAAGGAACCCGATGCATTCTGACCCAACCGTCTTAACTCCCCTACTTTCTACGGGCTATTGTGGCTTCGACAAAGAGTGAAGAGTTCTCTAAGCAAGTTCTGATCCTAAAGGAACCCGACGCATTCTGACCTAACCGATTTAACTCTCCTACTTTCTACGGGCTATTGTGGGTTTAGTCGAGAGTGAAGAGTTGTTGATGAAAGTACTGATCTCGAGGGAACTAGATGCATTTTAACCTATTCGGCTTAACTCTCCTACTTTCTATGGTCTATTGTGGCTTCAACCGAGGGTGAAAAGTTCCCAACACAAGTTCTGATCTGGAAGGAACCCGACGCATTTTAACCTATTTTGCTTAGCTCTCATACTTTCTATGGGCTATTGTGGCTTCAGCTAAGAGGGAAAAGTTCCTGACACAAGTTATGATACCAAAGGAACTCGATGCATTCTAACCTAACCAGCTTAACTCTATTACTTTCTACGAGCTATTATTGCTTTGACCATGAGTGAAGATTTTCCTATGCAAGTTCTGATATCGAAAGAACCAAATGCATTCTGACCCAACTGGCTTAACTTTTCTACTTCCAACGGCTATTGTTGCTTCGGCCAATAGTAAAGAGTTCCCTACGAAAATTCTGATTTCAAAGGAACTCGATGCATTCTGACCTAACCGTCTTAATTCTCTTACTTTCTACAGGCTATTTTTGCTTCCACCAAGAGTTAAGAGTTCCCTACGAAAGTATTGGTCCGATGGAACCCAATGAATTATGATTTAACCACTTTAACTCTCCTACTTTCTATAGTATTGCTTCGGCCAAGAGGGAAGAGTTCCCTATGCAAATTCTGATATTGAAGGAACCTGACACATTTTGACCTAACCAGCTTAACTCTCCTACTTTCTACAAGTTATTGTTGCTTCGGCCAAGAAAGCATTCCCTACGCAAATTTTGATCCTGAAGGAACCCGACGCATTCCGACCTAACCGGCTTAACTCTCAACCTTTTTATGGGCTATTGTTGCTTCGACCAAGAGTTAAGAGTTCCCTATGCAAGTTCTAATATCGAAGGAACCAAATGCATTTTGACCTAACTGGCTTAACTCTCCTACTTTCTACAGGCTATTGTGGCTTTAGCCGAGAGTGAAGAGTTCCATGAAATTTCTGGTCAGGAAGGAACCCGATGCATTTTAACATATTCGGCTTAACTCTCCTACTTTCTATGGGCTATTGTGGCTTCAACTGAGAGTGAAGAGTTCCTGACACAAGTTCTGATCCCAAAGGAACTCGATGCAGTCTGA